>NW_026849188.1:0-58859 GCF_030867785.1 Colletotrichum acutatum
GTGTCCTTTATCATGAACCCTGCGATGTACGAACGACGTGCCTTCAGTTGAGCGATCCCTCCCCGGCTTTGACTGCAATGACAATCAAGCCTCCCATCACCGAAGCCAGCCCCCCAATGACTTTCTTAGCTTTGGGTGACATCTTGTATTCAATGAGCAGCGCGTGCTGGGGTAGAACGATGCGATCCTCCTGCTGGTCGATGTCCACAAAGACATCATCATAGAGATCAAACATGTGTGTGTAGAACCCCTGATCCATCGACTGAGGCTTGTTTACCGCCTCAGTAAAGGCTTCATCGAGAGCGAAGTGTCGGATCAAGGCTTTGCAGGGAGGAAGTGCCATGAGGTCGGGAACTTCGATCTGCTAGTTGTTAGTAACTGTAAAGGTAATAGACTCTGATGGGGACAAGCAAGAGCTCACTGGGCGAAGTGTGGCGATCGACACAGTTGGCTTGAGACAGAATACGTTGGTCTTGAGGAAGTGTTTGACTTTGCTGGTGTTCGCCTCAAGTGTGCCTTCTATAGCTTCCACGATCCCTCGCGCATCTTCGTAGCCGGCCGCTGCCAGGATTGTGCCGCCAGGGCGTGTAGAAACGGAGGATTTGGTGAGGAGGAGGCAGGATTTTGTTGCCATGGTTAGAGATATTTGGTGGTTCTTGATGAGCAAAGTAGGTTGTATTTGGTGTTTGGTCTGGTGTGTAGTTGATTTGTTCGATCAAAGCCCTCCAGGAGTGGCATTGGAGACTTTATAACAATTCGTCAGCCGGTAGTTGGAGCAAACTTACCGAGGAAATCATTACGACATCTACGTAGATGTGTGGAAAAGTCCACGGTGTCGGTTGCGTAGACATATCTACAGAATCGAGGACAACGAGTCTTGACAGCACGAATAAGTCCGTGATTCTGGGCAGGAAACCACCACATGACACCGACACCGGGAATGACATGATTTGTAACTGTGACATACGTCACGATGGAATCAAATCGTGTAGAAAGATTGCGAGAGCGCAAAGGCGCGCATCAAGTCCAGCACAAGCAGTGTTTTGAGCTAGGCCGACAAGTGTTCCTAGGACCGCCGTTATGTCCACCGCGAGCGCCAACAACTTACGTTCAGAGGACCAAAGGAGGTGTTGCGCGTGAGCAAGAGCCATCATACTGGCGGACATTGCCGGTGACGATCCCGTGAAGTTGGGAAATTCGGTGTTGAGCCTCATGGTAGTACCAAATAATGAACAAAAGCCAAGACCCAGGATCGGTGAGTTCCTAGGGTGTTATTGACAAGTCCTGCGCCAGTGCGCGTTGTTGAATTCGCGACTCTCCAGTCGGTTTTGCAACGGCTTGCATCGGAGTAGTGTACGCTAGAGAGCCGGACACCGCTGGGATTGTGGTGCTGTGCCATACCCTATGTCGGAGGCCCTGAAGACGCTCAAGCCATACGTACGTACTCACTTTTCTCATAGCCGTAGCTCGGTCAGAGCAGAGAATAACTCCAAAGTCGAGGTGGAGCGCAAAGTCTTTGAGTTGTTGTGGTTGTAGAGAGGCGGTGCAAAGATCGCATCACAGAGCTTTGCCTATGACGTCGGCCAGCATCCTCTGCTCACTAATTAGCCCCCAACTTGAATTTCTCCACGAGCAATGGGATGAGGTCGCCTTAGCTAGCCCCAACCAACTGTTTGTCCACGGCCAATGGTGACAGCGGCTCAAGGTGCCATACCTTACCTTATGCAAGGTACAGAATACGCTCCGGTAAAGGCGCTGCTCCGGTACGGGGTGGCTAGCTCTGGAGTAGAGCAGCTTGCGCAGGGGAAAGCTCGTGGAGATATCTGTACCTTGACTGGATTCTTACTGATGAAATGTTCGTATAGAAAAAAGTGCTGCCAAGGAACGTCAAGCCACCACCCAACGGGCTGATAACGTCCCCCGCACCACCCCCAAAGCACCGAACTGCTGGAGAGTCGCCAGCAACTCAGCCTGCTAAGATCTCTCTCTTCCCGCGCCCCCATCAATGGTCCAAGCCAAATTCATCCCTCCCTTTTCTTCCATTATATACCCAAATATTGAACACGTTCGGCGAACCATGCCACTGGCCGCGCACAGTCGAATTTGAGTTGCAACATGTCTGCCGGACATCGTGGGCAAGGTAGCATGGATCCTGTGAGTTTGTTGGATGCCTTTCAGATGCCTCCTTGTTTCCTTCTTGGCTTTGCATCTCTTGCAACACAAGCTTCCCCTGCCCGTCAACCCTTCTTTCTCCACATTCACGTCGAAGCTTGCGGTACTCCCGCTCGCTGCGACCCCTTCCCATGGAATCGGGATTCTCGATACAGGGTCTGCCCATCACTTAGTACCTGGAGCCAGAACTAATGCAAGTATCCAGCCCCAGCTATCGCCCTCGATAGAAGGCTCTGGGCCCTCGAACGCCAATCATGAGGGGTTTCGCGCCACTGGGGAGAATAGAGGGGCCGATCACATAACGGAGTTAAAAAAGACTTTGGAAGACCTGGACGTAAGTTTGGCGAGCCGATTTATATCAGGGAGCGTACCAATAACATAATGTAGTCTCGAATTCAGCCCGGGCACCCTCACCCTCACAAGCCTCCCAATCCTCGTCGTGACCCCCGCTGCAGCTTCTCTACGGCGCAATCCAGCACACAAACGGAATCCAGCGGCACTTCTCGGCAATCCCAAACGACTGCCCCAACTGAGGTGACCTCCGAGAGTCAAGCAAGACACGGCGCCAGTACGGGCCATTTGAAATGCCCGTATTTTGGGAAGTCCGGCTTGGAAACACTGACCAGCTGTCAAATCACAAACTTCAAGTATCCTTCAGGCTTAAAGTGGGCAATCCTCATCCGCTTTAGCTTATTGGAATCCAAACCATAGGAACTGATCTCGAATGGCAGGTTACACTTTTGGCGGTTTCATGTCCACAAAGACGATCAAGATGCCATCCACAAGCAGCATATGGGGGACAAAGCCGACCTACTGCAACTTTATCAAGCTGCAGGCACAACAGACTTTTTGAATGATCATCCCCTGTATCGACTGCGAAACGAGCAATGGAAGCGCATCGTTGAGATTCTCAGCGGACTCAACAAGAAGCGCTCCAGATCATCTGACATACGTCCCGATGAACGTAGCAAATGCAATTCGGACATAGAGGAATTCCTTTTTCCTGGTCATGATATCGAACCCGACTCGCGCTGTAAGTATTGGTCCGGCTTACCTGCTATTGCTGCCGTCCGGCTAACGAGCCCAATTTGGCAGCGGAAGACACTGGGGGCCCGATTTCCGCGGGTGAAGAGGGTACTGCCACGAGTGTCTCCAGCGAGACTGGCGAAACCAATCTCCAGTCCTCTGGCCATGTGGGTTTTGACTGTGTTCGTCAACGAAGCACGAGCGAAAATGTGCTAGGGGGAAACGGCGTACTGCTCTATGCCATCGGTGCAGCGTTTGAAGATTTCGACGACGTGCAGCTTGGGGACATTGACAGGCTATTCGCCGAAATGAAAGAACTCAATGGTAAGAGTACCTAAGGTACTCAACGTAGAGAGAACATAGGCGGGAATTTGTTGGTCTATTATTACCGGAGAAGCCTTTCCAAGACAGGGATGAGCATTATGTTTCTCGAGGCATGCAGACCGAATCTGCAGCCCCCGATCTGCAGAGGAATTGACAGTATGACTTAGAGTCACTGGTAGGAGTTGATTGCATTTGGCACGGCATCTACTATTTGAGCGGCTACGAATGTACCAAATTTGATGGAATCTTTGGAGACAATCCGGAGTCAAGTGACAGCATGGCATGAAAGGATGTGTATTGAACACAGCTCTAACAATGGTCCAAGAAGCTTCGCAGGAATTACATGTTAACAAAGATAGTCTGCCCAGATGATGTTGCACGTGCAGCAACGTCACTAGAGGATTATAGCTATCATAGTCCCATAATATCGAACTTGCGCATTATCAGCATGCAACTGCTCCAGCTACGTCCTTTAATAGCAGCAAGCTAAACTCCATCATCAGCAACTGGTCACTCCCTGAAGGTCCTCAGCCCTCAGACACGCTAGATGCTGGAGTGCACCTCTTCACATTTCTCCCCAAGGTAGAGCTCCTCTCCCCAATCGGGGTGATGTTCATAATCCTAGTTTCACCAAACATGACTTGGGCTTCGTGAATATGCCCTCAAGAAGCGCATCATCCTCTAACCCAGCAGGCAACCCCATAAAGTCCAGGTTCCAAACCAAGAGTGTAATAATCAGCTTCAACTCCATGTACGCCAGTCTCTTGCCCCAGCATCCTCGCGGACCGTAACTGAAACTCATAAACGGGCCAGCTCTGTTGTTGAACACGATTTCGCCCTTCTCGTCAGGCTGTAACCAGCGTTCTGGGTGAAGTTCTTCTGGAGGGTATTCGGTCAGCGCCCAATCTCCGACACCCTCATTGGCGACCTTTTGCGATGTTTCGCTACGCTTCGCCTCGTCGACTTTCGCACCGGCTTCTGAGACCGTTGGCCCCGCCAAGAGAAAGACAAGCGGTGTTCCCTTGGGTATGCGATACCCAAACATGTCCATGTCGACGAGCGTCTCCTTCATTATGGCTCCAGCGGGGCTGCTCAGACGCAGAGTCTCTTCAATGAATGCATCGAGGTAGTGGACGTGAGTCTTGGTAATCTCGTCGACTGTAGGCTCCCGCTTCTCTGCAACTGAATCTGGGTATGCAAGCCGCAACGCCTCTCGTAGCTTGGACTGAATGTCCTGGTGAATGCCTAGGTATTTGACCGTGAAGCAGAGCGTACTGTGCGTAGAATCCTGCCCGCCGACGAGGTAGCCCCAGATCATATCGTGGATCCTTGCCGAGTTGAAGACTGGCTCTCGGCCTGCGGCATTTGCCGCTGAAATCTCACGCGAGACGATATAGTCCACTGCCGAGGCAAATTCCTCCTTTGAGCTATTACTGCTGGACAATTTCGCGACGGAGCGGTCGATGTGAGACTGGAGAATGCTTTTCTTCAAGCCAAATGCCCGACGGATAGTCGGTCGATTGTTGTCGTAGAGAAAGAAGAGCTTGGGGATGAGTGCGCGGAAGGCACCGTTAATTCTCTCGTTGAGAGTGTTCAGGGCGAATAGGAGATGTGGCGGGAAGTTCTTCGGGAACTCTGCAATTTGTGCGGCATCAGACTTGGGCGCTTCGGATCCGTTTTGCGAGGGAAGCAACACGAGTCTCTCATTAGTGTAGCTATCTTCCACAGAGGTGCCAAAAGCCGCAGCGTTCATGATGTCGTAGGTAAAAGCCTCGAGATCAGCATCGGCCTCGAACGGCCGGCCATTAGCGATGGCGGCTTTAGTTTTCCACAGCTCTATGAATTTGTGAACCATTTTATGTGAAGCTGGTGCCGACACCTGCATTCTGTCAGCATTACACACCACAAGTTCAAGGTTTTTGATTACGAGCGCTATCGTACCCCATGTAAGAAGCTTGGTGTCATGAGATCTTTAGTCAGGAATTTGGTGTCCTTGAAAGAAGGATGCGAATCTTCCATGGAGATGAAGTGGCCCGGAATCACGCTGTTCCATGTTATGTCGTTGGTAACCCCACGACCGAGATCCTTGCCCCGCTTCGACATCAAGTCGCGAGCCTCGCGATAATCAGCAATGACGATATGGGTCCTGTCGAAAGGTCCAGGGAAGAATTGGGCAATTGGGGTGTTGTGCTTCGTGAGCAGCTGCGTGAAAAACTTGAGCCAGTATTCGCCCGCATTCTCGAGTTCGATGAAGTATGGCGCATCTCCGAGGATTCGTTTGGAAGAATCGAGGTTGTATGGAGGTCCCCCTGATATCGGTCTGGGCAAGAGTCGAAGGTAGAAGATGCGAATAGAGATGGCAATAGCAGCGACGATGGCCGCATATACGGCGAGTCCCGCCATGTCGTTGATTAGAGATACTTCTGCGATAGGTAGTCTGCTTTACGCTGTGCAGATGAGGTATTGGGAATGAGTTGACAACTCAGCGGCACAACAGACGTCTTCAACAACATCGCATCGCGAGTGTTTTGTATCTCCAAAGTTGACGTGCATGAGGACGCGCGGAATATGCCACTGAGGTACTAAGGTAAGCTTCGGATGAAAGTTGATGCTCTTGGCGCTGCCTTCCCTGCTGAGGAACGGGGACGGGAGTGAGCACTAACGCTGCAGAATAGCGGCACAGCGGTCGCCGCGGCACCCGATTTGGTCTCGGCGCTGGCGGGGTATCCACTCGTGGCCTCACCGGCCCCCGGTGATGGCGACGACGGCCGGGAGGAGCACGAGGGGGACGTTTCGAGTGTCATGCGAGATTCCCGTTTGGGTGGTTTCCATCCTTGTCTTATTATTTCGTCTTTCCGGCGATTGGATGATCTGTATGGAGTACGAAGACCCTAGATCGCCGCGGGCGTCCTTGATGTTGTGATGCGCTGAAGATGGGCTCTAAGAGCTTGTCCAATCACTCTGAGTTCACTGGATAGCAAACGACTAAATTTCATTCAAGGTACTCATAAACTACACTTCTAATAGTTCACATGCAGCGATTTATGCTGATCAGTGTAATCACGGTCAGGCTGTGCAGCTGTTTCTACCTAAAAGTCCATCAATACGTTTCCAAAGAAAAAGATACTTACGCAAGCCCGACCCGTTTCTGCCATAACTCCAAACCATGTGGCCCCCGATCAACCCGTTGATCATCCACAGAGCTCCGAATTTTCTTCCGGACAGCCTCGAACTTAAAAACTCAAAGCATGAGGTGGGATATGTAATCACCCCAACCGTCCATGTTGCAAGTTGAGCAATTCCCCGGCCGCAACGGGACCGCGGACGACAGCCGCCCGGCGGACCGTCGGCAACATGTGCCAACCCGCTCCGGACATACTTCCCATCCGCTTGAAGGAAGCCAGAAATCGAAGAGCCTCTATGCCCTTCAATCCGGGAACGGTACTAAAGCTTGAATCAAATCATAGATACCGTGAACCATGAGTATAGTTACACACGGCGAGTCCGAGACTTTTAGAGTTGGTGTTACAGTCGCACAAACTCTGAATGACCGGAAGCGGAATTACGTCCATGACGTTACGCACGAAAGAGCAAGATTCCAATGGCGGAACTTTCAAGATGCCGTTATGGAAGAAGGGCCATAACTAAGGTAGGAAGCGTCGAAGGGAAAAGTCCGCATCTGTGCTATCTTGACGTGAGACATATCTAGGCAACGATGCAAACCTTGTTCTAAGTCTAAAGTCTTCAAGCCAGTCCACTTGGCAGACACGCACGGGAAAAGCGATACCGATAGACATCCAGATTCGATTGTTTTCCACAATCCGCTAACCTTGGTGCCTCCGATCCTAATAGATTGAACACTTCCACCACGATTCTTCGGCCTCCATTCACAACGGCATCTCCCGCAGCGACGAGATCGTCACTGATTCTGTCCACGTGTCTGCGACATGCCGAAGTCGACTACCTCCAACGCCCGCTTCACCTTTGTTCGTGCCCCGGCCGGTGGCGTGGCGATCTCGGGTCTAAACGTTCGCCACATGGCTGCGCACGAGTAGGTCACAGCATGGAAGAGGACAAAGGCACTGAAGGTGCACTTCGACGGAGTTTGGCTTGATGATTGAAACTCGAAAGCTGTAAGGTCACGGAGATAGAGAGCACACATGGATGGATCTCGATTCTGTCTCAGATTCCACAACACGCTGCATTCGTCTTTCGATGGGAGACAAGGTGCATGGCAGTGACTTTGGCATTGATGTTGGCTTTTGTGGCGATGGTAAATTACAAATTGGTATAGGAAACTCATGCAGACTGGGGATATCATCGTAGAAAAAAGGAAAGTGGAAAACAACCAATGCCGTGCCCTGCCTCGTATCTTCTAAGGTCATACCACGATCTTCATGGTGCGGAAGTACTTCTTGACCCGTGACGACAATGTTGACGATGACTGGAATGTCTCAACTGTCTCCCCAGAGTCCTCGGAGTCTAGCGAGTACCTCCTCTCCTTGACGAACTTAGGCCAAGTATTGGTGAGAACAAGGTACTTGATGCTCGACTCCGCATCGTCAAAGACAGCAGCGTTGAAAGCCTCGGGGATCTCGCCCCAGTACTGCACCCGGTCCGCAATGGGGTCACCGCTGCCATCTCGTGATACGCAACTCATCTCAGAGCCACCCGCTGTTGACTCAGGTCCACCCCAGCTATTATCCTCGAATGGCACCACAGGGTCGCTAAAGCGTTCCGTTCGGTCGCCGTATAGTATTCTGGCTGCGCCTTCGAAGACGCCTTCTAACCGCTTCAAGTCCTGTGATGCGATGTTGATCTGGAACTCGGCGTGGTAAGGGCTGATGAACTCGGTGTAGATGCGCAGGGCACGGTTGAAACGTTCCCGTGAGATCTCGACTGATCGATGTGATGACCCGGGGCTCTGAGGGATTGATGACTTCCATTCGGCAACGGCCGACAGAAAGGCAATGTTCTCGCCGGAGAAGTCTCTGAGGGCAGAGAACTTGCGGAGGGGCTCGGGGTTCTTGTCCAAGACGTACTCGAGGGCACCCATCGTGTAGACACTTTCTGCTTGACTGGTGTCCTTTTCGAGCTGTGCAAGCGATTTCCAAGTGACGGAAGCTTGGCTGCCGACCTTTGTCGATCCGGTGATGACGGAGTCTCTCCCGGCGCGTGCCTTGTTCTTGGCTTCCCAAACAGCGATGGACTCGAGGGTTTCCTGTCTGAGAGTCCTATGTTTGACGACTTGCCAGCAGGGAATGAAGATTGCAAAGATTTCAATGAAGGTGATGGAGAGGCAGATCCTAGCAGCAAGTCAACATCAAGCCCGAGAAGAAGAAAGTGTCTATGCGTGCTTCATATAACTTACCACTGCGGGGGGATAAAGTAGGCATTGACGGGCGCCATCGCTGGGACGTACAAGGCGACAAGCCACATAGGGGTAGCGTGAAGGCTGAACTCATTAGTGTTGGCTCGGGGGAATTGTCATGGAGAAGCGGCAAAGCGCTAACCTGGATTTCAACTTACCTTGCGATAGAGCATGCAATGGTCTGCAGACGCCACCCTTGTGTGTCCTGGATTCCACGTGATTTCCAGAGAATCACAGGTGCGACCAGCCAAGCCCAAAGGAATTGCCAAAATACAGAAGGCCACCATTCCCATCCTCTACCCATCTCAACTTTTTGCTGCGCTGGAGTCCCCGTCACTTCAGTGCCAGGGACACCAAACGACGGGTGGTATTTGCGTGAGACGAGATACATAACCACTGTTAGAAGAAGCTGATGGTGAAGCACGTCAGCCATGTGTCAACTGTCAAACGTGCAACGCCATCTGATCCTGCATCAACTCACTTGCACAAGCATGCCCGTGCACACGACGGCTAGCATCTTGGTGGTGTAATCGAGCTTCCGGAACTTCCCCGTCAGAGTCTTGTCCGGTCCGTTGCTGGTGTCCAACTGTGAGTTGGACTGTGTGAGTGGCTTATCTGCATATTTCCGCTGCGCCTTGGCGATGTGGAGGAACCGGCTGTTGGAAGCGTGGAAAAGAGCAATGCCGAAGGGGAGGTAGAGGCCCATCACCCAAAACTCGGCGCCATCGGGGACGAACTGGCCGATGGCAAGCCCGATCTGCACCGAAAGCCAGTAAAGGTGGAGCATAGTGACAGCGCCAAACGACAAAGCCAGACCGCGGATCCTTAGAAAAGGCATTTTGCGGTTGACAAAGAGAAATGCCATACCGCAGAGCAAAAGCACTGTCCAAAATCCACCCCAAGCAAGCCAGAAAACCGCAACTGGCGCAGTGTTGAACGCAGGCGCCGCTGCTGCGGCAGTTGGTGTAGGCGTGGCCTCTGCACTTGACTCCATGATGACTGATCTCTATGTCGTTGACTCAAGATCTGATAGTAATGTGCGAAGCTGCCGTCTGGCGAGCAGAAAAGGAGCGTAGGGAATAGAGCTAGGTATTCTGCATGTTCGAAATCCGAGGATGGTCTTGGTTATATGCTGGAATGCAGATGGGGCTGGCAAACATGGTTCCTCAAGGAATGCGAAAGTGCTTTCCCAGTCACCCAGGATTCACCAGCCAGAAACCACCTTAGAAGACGATGCCAGGGCGTACCCATCGTGCTTTTTCGAGGTAAGCCAAACGCGGTGGTGAGGCCGGCGCACCGCCGTGCAGATCCCTGTTTACGTCAACAATAGCGCTGGCCCTCGATGTCGATCACATCTCGAGAGTCCTTTTCAATGCAGGGAGAATTTGAAGACGAGTTGAACGCCAAATCCTGTCAGTTGATAGTCTGAAAGGAAATGGCCAGCCTTCATGGCCCGAGCTGGGGGCCGTTGAAGTGAGACTGCAGCGCAAGGGAGCGCGGCTGCATCCCATCACAGGCGCCGCCCTCGGTAGGAGTGGGAGGGTGCAAACAATAGTCGCGGTTCAAGACGATGGCTTCCAGTGTGGATCGTCAGTTGCATAAGCTTTTGCGTGCAAAAGCAGGTCGCTGGCGCTAGTGTCAAGGGACGTCTCTCTTCCGGACGCTAACTAGGAGCCGGGCTCTCGTAGAGCTGAGCCATGATGGGTAATGTTCTTTTTGGCCGTCGTCGTGGCCCTCTTGGGGTCCATGTCGCCTAGGGATTCAGCCAGTAGCCAGTCAGCTAACCACCGTAGGATCCGCACGACGAAGCGTCATCGCAGATCTCTAAGCGATTCATTAGAGCCTTGGATAGTGCGAGAATTCATGAGTCGCTGAATCGGACCTGTCAAGAGGAAACATTGCTTTATCTGAGATAACACTGGTGCACGGTTCTCTTGATCTCGAGACTGTCACTGCTGAACGAGAATGAGACATTGACTGCAGACACGGATTGGTGTGGTAGCGCCCTGGCTAGCTGTGTAAACTGTAAAGTCTGGCCCATGGTCCGAACCTCACGATGTGTGCTGACTCTGTCGAGGAACGAGCGCAGGGAGACTTCATGAGACTCTCAGCCAACGTCCAAGCTTCTGTTTTCTGATTTCTGATACCGCGCAAGTGAGGGCCCTCGGCCGACCAATCTAGGAGAAGAGAGGAATTGATCTATTCTGATACAAGTGGCTGCTCTGAATGCTTTCCACGAGCCTCCACACGTGGCTCTGGATCACTCTCCCTTACACAAGCCAGCCCAAAGTTTCATTGTAATGTTGCTTTTAGTCGGGCGTCACTATTCACTTATTTGCAACGTTGGCGCCATGATTACCCCCTTTGAGAGGAGGATCCTGCAAGTGAGCCATCGTGAGAGGGCGCGGCGTTGCACCGTTTTCCGGGCCGGTTGGATGAATTGCAACGGCACGCCTTCGGAACAACGTAAGCCTCATCCGTTCAAAAAAAGAACTAGGGTCCACGATAGACGCACAGAAGTTGAAATCCTAGATCTTGAATGCTTTTCCGCGAAGAGGCGTTCACAAAAGACAATGGATCTATCTGGAAAGCGAGATCACTCCTGTCGATCCGTGAGGAATCCAACGCATGGATTGGAAGGTTTCATAGGGCCTCTCTTTCGGTCCCTTGCTTCATTGGATCACGAAGGCCCCAAGCGTTGGAGACTAAAGGAGCCGTGGCGCCCTCATCGCGCGCTAGCTAGCGCGGACATGAACCTGCAGGTCCCCGGAGCGAGATGTTCGCCGGCTTTTGCCACCTAGACTCGAGAACTTTTCCGTAATTGCCGTGTTCAAGGATGGCAGTCTGTCATGATGCCGGATAGTGTGAATAGCAGAATTGCCCAGAAGGAAGAAATGAGTCGCCGTCCGGGGAAGCAGATTTGACTCGTGGGAGACAAAGGCGGGGTGGGGAGACGAGCGCGGCTTCTCCACGCCCAGCAAAGCTATTGAGATCATGTAATATCACGGGTATCATCTAGTTCGGGTTCTCATTACGGCTTATCCAAAACAAAGCTTCTTCTGCCGTGGGTCGTCACTCGACGGCCTCGCGGGTGGCCTGCCGCGTTTCTTCTCTCCGCCGACCTTGACCTTCTTCACGTCCGGCGTCGTTGACCTCGAGAGCGGCGCAGAGGGCTTGTCCTCGTGCACGGCTTCGCGAATGGTCTGCCTTGAGAGGCAAAGGTCGATGTGCTCGTTGAACTGACGTTCATCCGGCAACTGTGGGCGATTGCAAATTGGGCAATCCCACATCTCATCGTTGACGGGTGCGTATTCCGGCACAGGATTCGGCAAAATCTCTTTGCCGTGCCTTCTAGCTGGGCTTGGTTTGCTGTCGAGGTTCGTGCCATCGCTCTCGATGTCAACTGTTTGGAAATCTTCATGATTATCAAGCCCCAAAAGTTCTTCCTCGGGCCATCGCTCCCAGCCGTCATCGTCAAGTTCACCGCTGGCTCCAGAGTGCATAGGCTTTGAAGCCTTCTCAGGCGAGGCCGCAGCATCAGGTCTTCGTGATCTGAAACCAAAGAATGCCATCGTATCTGGCTTCTTCGTGCTGACAAGGTGCGTACATCGTAAACCCATGAGGCGCAGCATCATGCCTGGCATTTCCTCCTCCAACTTCGCCAAGATGGGGACGGAGAAATGATAAAGGTCATCAGCTAGACAGATGGCTCTCGGTAACACGATTTGTCGCGTAAAGATCTCGTACGTGTGAAGCTTCACCTTGAGAACCAGCGTGCGACCCTTGACTTCTGCCCTCTTCATGTCCTTCTCCAACTCCTCCGCAGTCCATTTCAGCTTTTCTCTGAATTGCTGGGGATCAGACATATCTTTGAAAGTGCTCTCGGTGCCGACGCTTTTCCTCTCATACTCCTCTGCCGGCTGGATCTTGGTGCGCCCTAGGCCGAGATGAACATTGATCAGGAATTCGTACGCCTTGTCGCCAAAGAGCGGTCGGAGGAATTGGCGATAAGGGTAGATGTCCGCGCAAGTCTTGATACCAATTTCGGCCAACTGCCGCTCAAGCACACGACCAACGCCATTGACCTTTCTGGGGGGAAGCTTTGCCATGAAACGCAAGATTTCGCCTCGATCATTTGGGAGAACAAACTGGCCGTTCGGCTTGTTCATGTTCGAACAGATTTTGGCAAGCTTCGCATTTGCTGCGATGCCCGCTGAAACTGTGATCTTGGTTCTCTCGTGGACCTCTCGCCGCATTTGCTCCACGGCTTCGGCCGGCTCGATCCCCTTATTCGTGCAGTATTCCGTAATATTCAAGTACGCCTCGTCAATACTCGCACTCTCGAATCGAGGGTCGTATTCGACTAGGATCTCGCGGACCTCGTGTGCCTTTGCCGTGTACTTCTCAAAGTTGAGCTTGAGCAGGACCAGTTCGGGGCATAGCTTCTTGGCGACGAACCCAGCCATCCCACTTCGACATCCATACTTTCGCGCAACGTAATTACACGTTGTCAGAACACCGCCGCCAACAGCGAAGGGGATATCTTTGAGTTCGGGCCGGTCTAGCAGTTCAACGGCAGCATAAAATGCATCGCAGTCGATGTGCACGATGTATTGAGTGAGATCTCGGGACATCTCCAACTGTGTGATGAGCTGGTCAGCGAGGCGAAGCTCTCGACTGAGGTCTTGCTTCTCGAGGTGGCATTTCTTTTCGAGGATTTGTTCAATCTTCTTTGTCAAGGTCTTGTCGCGTTCTTCTTCACGATTGAAGAATTTTGATCCTTTCGAGGCGTTGTAGATGATCTCGGATACCTGGTAGGCCACTGTTAGGGAGGTTGTCACCCTGCCATAGGGCAGGCTGGAGACATACCTTGGACTGATCGACAGCATCCTGCCCAGCTTTTGTAAGAGATGGACCCAAGAGAGAGTATTTGAGGGTGTCATGCTCCGGAACCCCATGGGCATCTTCTGGCACCTCGTCGAGGGACGGCGGGGACGTCGTCGATGCCGTCATCGTGAAATGATGGACACCGTTGAGAGAGAAGCGTATGGAAATGCCGGAGCAACTACCGTGAAAGGCATGTCTCCTACGTCAGTGCCGTGCTTGTTGGTGAAGTATGTTGCCGGTGGTGATCGTTTCAAGTTACATGGGTGTGGATTGATGGTGCCCCTCCTCTCCCATGGCTTCGATGGTTGCGAAGTGGCGACGCGTCGAATCTGTCTGGTTGCATTGTCAGCAAACTGGCGCGGGGTCACGTGGTGTATCTATGGAGCCATACTCATTTATCAGGTTGATGCATTAACTGGAGTCTGTGTCTGACAGTATATCACATTAAACATTATTGCTATTATGCAGTACTCTAGCTCCTAACGCCGCTTCTGGCTGGCAACAATCGCCTGCCACCATCTTTTTGACCATTCTTTTCGACCAAATGCCATCAATTCCCTGCTCCTCTAAGCTGAGCACGTGAAACTCTCAGCCTTCGACTGATCACCACCGCTGATGAACTTTTGAGTTGAAGGATACGGGCAAATCGGCCTCTGCCTTAGGACCTCAGTAGTCGGATCAGTCGCGTTCTTCCACGTTGTCGCGATGAGCGAGTCCGGCGCGGCACCGCCGTCAACCCACTGCTGGAGCGCAAGAAGCGCATCGTGTGTTGCATCAGAGTAGCCCGGCACCGAGTAGTTGCCACCGCCGAGCAGTTGTTCCGCCTGTCCGGGTCCAGCGATGTACCAAGGCGCGTCGACGGTTGTGGTCTTGTGCCCCAGTCCTGGGATGAAGAAGAGACGGAACCAAGCGCGAACGGCCTCGACGTCGCCGCCGGACTGCGCAACAACCTTGTCATAGTAAACCTGCGATGCCTTGGCTGGAACATCGGCATCCGACAGGCCGTGGTACATGATGATCTTGCCGCCGAGGCTCGAGAACTTGGTCAGGTTGAAGGTGTTGACGTCGAGTTCACCGGGGTTCGTTTCGTTGGCGTACGCGGGGACAGTCTCGTTGTAGCTTGACCACGCCCACTCCGCGTCATTGAAGAGGAAGTACTTCATGTAGCCGACGGCCACCTCGTTCGGCTCAGAACCGTTACCGCCACCCAGCAGCGAACCCCACCCGTATTCGGACGAGGGGCTGACGCCAGGGAAGACAGCTTCGTCGTTGACCTTGTAGTCAGCGTACATTGCCTGAGCGACGGTGACCTGCTCCGCAGACAAGCAAGCTGTTACGTCAACACCATCTTTACCGCAGGTGAAGAGGTCATAGTTGACAGTGCAGTTGCCGGGGTCGCTGACGATGCTGTCCTCGACTCCGTCCGCTGCGTCGCACTGCTTCCTGACGGCATCGCCAATCACCGTGAACTTCTCAGCTGGGATATGCTTTGCATTATCGGTGGGCAGGTTGGTGATACCAATCGCGATCCTCCAGCTTTGCAAATGGCTCTGCCACCAAGCCGGGCCACCGATCAAGAGCGCCGAATAGTCGCGAGGGTACATCTCAGCAGCCTTGAGACCCTGTCGACCGCCATCTGACGTGCCGGAGAAGTAGGATGCTGTAGGGGCCAGACCGTAATATTTCTCAACGACTCTCTGAGCCAGTGCGAGAGAGTTGTGCAGCGCCCTGTGTCCGTAATCCAGCTTGGCGCCGTTGTTGTTCAGCGCCCAGGTGAGGTTGTTCTGGGTAGAGTTGTGGCCGGCATCGGTTCCGAGTGTGACGAAGCCGTACTTGACGCCGACGGCCATGGCCGGAGCATTGACGCCTCCCGAAAAGCCATCGTTGCCCACGGTGAGGATCTTGTTGTTCCACTCATCTGGCAGGAACATGGCAAACTTGTACTCATTTCCT
Organism: Colletotrichum acutatum; assembly: GCF_030867785.1. Lineage (NCBI taxonomy): Eukaryota > Fungi > Ascomycota > Sordariomycetes > Glomerellales > Glomerellaceae > Colletotrichum > Colletotrichum acutatum. The sequence goes on from NW_026849188.1 coordinate 15,734, forward strand.
TCCGATGTCTTTGCGATGAAGCTCACAGCGCAGAGACTGGGCAAGTTCGTGACGTTGCCCGGGAAGGCGACGTTACCCTCCTCGGAGAAGCCGTTGCCCGCATCGACCGACTCGACGGTTGAGATGGAGGCGTTGGCGTTGATCCAGTAGCTGATCAGCCTCGGGGTGCATGATGTTGAGTTCGTAGCAGCAACCTGCCGTAATGCGGCAAGCGCAATTGTGAGAGAAGCAGTCCACTTCATCTTAGATCTTTGATCAAGAAATTCTTGAGACGATGGAGCATCAGGATCCTTGGCTTTCGCGGGCAAACCCCGCTATTTAAGATCCGCAACATTGGAATGAGTGATTTTGAAGGTTTGTTGACCATGTTTCCATTTTGCCACATATCATTTGATTCAAAACAGCCTCTGTTTACATCTACACATCTGTTTGCGGCTGGCGTCTCGGGCTCTCGGCGCTCATCTGACGATGGGAGTTGACATTCCTGCACGACCAATGAGCTTGCCACCCCTGAGACATCCCCTTTCCGCTCTCGGCTCCGTCCAATGAGTGGTCATGATCACTGCCCGAAATAATGCGCATCATGCCATGCGGTTGTCCGCTCGCGGCTATCTTAGCGCTAACATTAACTAGATTAACGTTGTTGCTAGCACGAGCTACCAAAGGCCCGGATCGAGGGCATGTTCGTCAAAATGCGTCTTGGCGGAGGCCGTGAAGTGGTTTAGGTCTGCTTCCTTGCTGCGTTGGATGGTTGACTGTTCAGATCAAGAATCAACAGGAAGGATACGACGTTTCCCTCAGGAAGGTTGTAAGAGCTATTGAATCAATGCTACGGGTTCTAAAGAGTGTAGGGGCCAGTATGCGAACAACTGATCGACCGACGTCCTGAAATCTCATCAAGGAAAGACTGCCAAGACTGCTTGCGGGGAATGTCGACCAAGGAATGAAATAGCAGCGCGGGTCCGGCGAGATTGAAGAATGAAGTTGGAGACAAGAATCCGCGAAGCATGGTAACTCAAGAAGTATGAAGTCTACCACCAAGACTCGCCTTTCCCACATAGCATCTATTCGCCACCTTTTCTCATGCGGCAAGCAGTATTTTGGTGACGTAGTACATAGTCTGGCCTCCCTAGTTCTTCCCCGCAGTCAGGACACTTGTATGGTCCGTCGACCCTTACGTGGTTGGTGTTTTGGTGACGAATGAGGTCTTTCTTCTCCGCAAACCCGGCTGGGCATCGGTCAGGAATGGCTCTCGGCATGCTAAATAGACACTTGAGTGGCTTCGTGTGCCTTTTCATATGTTTGCTGTACTGATGTTAGCTTTGCTTCAATTCTGAGAAAGCACTAGGGACCCCACAACCTACTTGAGCTTGTGTTGTTTAGGGAAGCCCCTCCAGCAGATGTCACATTCATACTTGGTTTCCTCCATTGTACGTTCCGCTAATTCCATTGCTTCTTGATCTTGTAACTCCCACCCTTCTGGCACCTGCGATTGCCGTAGATCGAAACAGTAGCTCTCGTTCTGCGACCATCCACCTTCAGGAGCCTAATGTCCTGAGGGTGCGGTTCCTGAAGTGGGGACAAACGACATGAGGTTTTGTGAATCATCGGTTGATCTACTGGACAGCGGGATGCCCAAGCGATGGCCCCTATCCTGAGAAGGTAAATCTCGGGCATTCATATAGCTCCCGTTTTCGAGATAGGAGTCCCCTGGGTCGACTTGTCCAAGGAGTTCGTACTCAGGGGGGTCTCCCTGGCCGTAGTTGTTCATCGTACCAAGACCCAACCTGGTACTGCTAAAAATGTGAGGTATAACCTGGTCAGCAATGCCCCTACCTCCTTGTGCTGTTTAGACGGCATGAAGCGACTACAAAACGAAACTTACAGCTGTGTAAGCTACTATGACCGAGTGCGACGTCCTCAAAATCCGAGAAAAGAAGAATTTTGTGCCTGTCAGTCAATCTTTCGCAGAGGCCCTGCGCATGAGTTCCACAAACTCCGTTTTTTACACTCCTGGAATGGCCTGAAGGATGACACCTTGAATTCCAAATTGATGAACCACAGTTCCGAATGGAGTGGGTGTGTGAATCGCTGGATGATGATGTTGAAAAAGCTCGGCGAACGGCTCAAGATGACACAGGGCGGTTGAATGCACATGCCCGCATAGAAACTTGAGTATAAAAAAACAGGTCAGCCGGAGAAGTAATCAACACTGATGGTATGTATACGACTGGAGTCTGGGCCTCTGACCTTATTCCAGAAGGGTATGAAGGACCGAATGGGACAATTGTAAAGCAGAGGGCAAGTCTTGCATGATATAGTCACGGAGTACGAATGCCGACAAATGCCCTAACGTTGGTTTTCTGTTTCCATTTGTTATGCAAGGTAGCGCTGTTGGTTCAACAACATGACAAGCAACTCGCGCCACATGACATCAGATAATCGACTAACTTGAGGTACTGATAGAAATGTTACATATGGTGTTGGGCATGGTGAGCATGAACTTGCCGAGACTGGCTTGAAAGCCAGGCATAGAGATCCAATCTTGCATGTCAAATAGTACCTAAAGCCTGACGCCAACCTCAGCACATTGTTCGCGCTTCCATCAGCCAATGATCATTTCGAAGTGTGCATTAGAGCGGTCGGCCCCGGACCTTAGCTGTCAACTAGCTTCTGGCCAAAAAATCTGAAGCCAATCATAATGCCGATGGAGTCATGGGATTTTCGGTGAGATACGGCTTGGGGGCCGGTAAGGCAACCTCAAGTGTGGCTCGCAGATGAGCTAAGTGGTTGGAGGACACCGCACATCCAATGTTGGTGGTCTCATTCTGCATTTCAATGCATCAAACAGGCATGTTGCATCAACAACCAAGTGCGATTGGACGTGTTTTCGGCTGTATTGGACTCAATGCTCCCAACTACCTCTGCCTTGCTTAAGGCAACCGAGTGTTGGCGGAGTTCTGGCGGGTTAGGCTCCCATAAATGAGTGCGCTTGGGCTTCCGTTCTCAGCTATTTCGAGAGTCAATTTCACCAAACCTTTTGAAAAATCTCCGTCTTTAAAAGTGAATTCGCCGTTGATTACCAGAACATAGTACAGCCTACGTACCGGGCCTGCCTACGATGGCAAGCAAGGAACTGATCTCGGGGAACCCGGCAGCTCCCCCTAGACAAGAACGTATGAGATCCTCCCTCATGGCCCAGAAATAGTTTACTAATACGTTGATTCGAAAGGAACCGTGGCGATAGATGGCATTGGTGTAGTTGCTGTCAAACTGCGAGATAGGTTGGTTTGGTTGTACGAGGCTCTGGTCTTGCTATGTGGTCTTAATGAAGCCTGTAGAAGGATGCAGAATGGACAATATCGGCATGCTGCTGAAATGGGCGTGCCCGATGGCAGTTCTCGCACAATTCTGGAGTTCTTCATCAACAAAGTGGCTCAAGTCTATGATAACCGACCATTCGGGTCTACGATCACATCCCTTGCCATCATTCAGAAGCCTGACAAGGTGCAATACATCTTTGCATCCAATCAGCGGAGCTCGGAAGATGCTCAATCTGCAGCTACGACCATCCAAACCCTCCTTGACAAAATGGGTTCACAGAATCGCGTAGACGTTGGAGACGATGATAGATCCCCAGTCTTCCGCGAACTTCTTCACGACATACTCCTATTTCATAAGCAGCGAGTTACTCTGTATAAGTCGCGACTCAACCAACGACTGAATCAATGCATCAAAGAATTGAAGGCTAGGTCCTTGGACGCGGGTATGTTTTCCATTGATCATGTCAACGGCGTCTCTAGTGTTCAATTATTCAACTTAATTAATCACCAAATACTTGCTTCTACAGGGGACCCTCTACTTGATGAACTAGAATATCTCCAGGCTTTGACCCAGACCGAGGTGTCTTTGGATGACAGTCAAGAGTGTAAGTTGTTCTCGGCTTCCCTTGATGCCTGGAAGAGTAATGCTGAACCGGCCCCTCATGACAATGCAGTCGCTCGCAACGGTGAACATCTGATTTCAGCCGCGAAAGCCTTCCGCAAAAGTCCGATATACGAATCAGCCATTGAAAGAGCCAGGGAAGGACGCTTCAACGAGTCCGAGCGCTGGTGTGAGCTACAGCACTTCATCGGACGACTTTCTTCGTATCACGGTGCTGTTCGGGCTATCATTTCCGGCCGCAGACGTCTCCACCCGGACCTATTCGAAAATTTCGAAATAACGTGGCTGCCGTCAAGTATACCAATGAATAACCCGATGGACACACTCCAAGCCCATATGGGTGTGAAGACGCAACAAAAGAGGCGTTCAGCGGACAATATTATCAGGAGAATGATGGCAAACTCAGCGGACCGTGATACGACTCTTGAACAGGCCAAAACTCTTCAGGTCTGTGGCTTGGATGAGTCCATCATGCACCAGTGCCAAAAGACGTCTTTCAAACCCATAGTTCATTGCGAAATTTTGTTATTGCACTATCTCGATCGAGAATATGGCCGAAATCGCTATCACACTCCGTTCTTCGACGACGTCAGATTTATAGGCTGCAGTAAACCAACCTGCCGGCTGTGCGAATATTACTTCGATGCTCATAATACAGACATCCAAGTTCGGCCCGGACACAAGAATGTCTACTCAAATTGGGCTATCCCAAATCTCTTTGCCAACGATTTGGCTGAAGCCAACGAGAGGGACAGCCTGCTCGACAAGGTCGTCAGCAAGATTAGAGAGGATGCGCTTCGCGCCTTGAAAGAGAAAATATCCGATGGCAAGAGACATGACTCAAATACTCACTCTTCCTATCCAACACATCAGTCGCTGGAAGCCAATGTTCAGCCAAATATGGAGGGGCTAGCGTTCGCAATGGAAGACTTAACTATAATTGACCCAGCCGACATGGACGATTTTCAATTCTCTTCAGACGAAAACCGGAGCATTGACGCACAAGCAGAGGAAAGCGAGACGGATGAAGATGATTGGGCAGGCTATGGCCTTGCTGAACATTCTGGCGGGGTGTCTCTCTAGGATTGAGCAAGGCCTAGGTATATAACTACCTCGGTTCAAGCTGTTACTTATCTAAGTAGATATACATTTCTCTGTCTTACCTCAGTTCGCATGCCTTACTATTTATTCGTTTGCAAATGTTAGTCCTAGGTAGTCGTCAAAATGTGAAACATGCTCCCCTCTTGCTTGGGACTTGTGAGAACGCTGCCTACTTCACACGTGAAGCATTTTCAAAGATGCTACAAGGTTCCTGTCAACAGCTAGAGGTGTGACCCTAATATTTGCCATATCTCCCATGTCTTTAAGCACTGCCAGAAACAAATTATTCTTTTTCGTAACGCCCGCCGGGGTTGATTAGCCCATTTCCCATTGAAATCGCATGAACTGACGCGTGGGAACCTCCGTTGCCCAAAGCAATCAAGCAAATACCTTTAGTAGAAGATTGAAGTAATCTTAGATATGTGTAAGAGTGAGTGTAGATGAGCGTTAATATACCCTAGATCGAAAGAGCGCAACGGCTCTCTTAAGTTCCTTCAAAGGGCATAACCCAAAGCAAAACTGGCTCAGACTCACAAGAATTTGCTCGCGGGGGAGGTAGCATTATATAACCTTGCGTAGCTCGGTCTCGGTTCTGAGGTAGTCAAACGGCGTTGAAAACGCTGGAAATCGAACCACTCTGGTCCTTACCTCCCGGAGCCGGTTTCCAATCCCTCGCTACAGCGGGTCATCATACCAGTGACTCTCTCTCTCCCCATTCGGAGCCGGCTTTCCATCAACGGCCGTCGCAAGTCGGCAGTAATCTCCTCTCCGATCAGAAGATCTCAACTTCAGCCTCATGGTATGGTCAGGGAAGCACGTTCGATAAACTTCGGCAGCCCGCCCGGCTGGTCATGCAAACAATCCATGACCTAGCTAGGCTTTCCGCAAGAGAAGCCACTCTACTGATCGCACTCGCCATCACCGTCTTTGTTTGCTCTACGCCGTATGAAGAAAACGCACAGACTTCCGTCTCCAAGTAAGCCCTCAGACTCTGCTGCCAGTTCCCCGAATTGGCAGGCTGTCAAGGCAACTTTGACCCGCGACGGCGTTTCATCCCATCTACGACATTGATCGGAGCTCCGTGATTCCCTCAAACGGGAGTTCCTCATGGCTAGAACCTGACCCGGGCGTTTGGATCAGCTCTAGATGGTTTGATGTGGGCTTCGTTCGTATGACGGGATCCTCGCGATTGTATACCTGCAATGGACGACTGCCGCAGCGTCGGAAGATCTGAAGCGCTCTCAGCAAGCTCTACCAAATACGTCCACTCCAACCGGTTGCCGGCGAGACCCAGATCTTTGGGACGTCGTCCGGCGTGGAAAACATCCCAACATCTTAAATTTTTGTTGCAATTTCATAAAAGACCTTGACGCCCCTGGTAGACGTAGACGTGAACGAAGTGACTTGTTAATCCGGTCTGGCACCTGTCCATCTCTTCTGTTTGATTCCGATCTCGTTTCACTCATTTCTCCCTCTATCTCTCTCGCTCTGGTCAGCGAAGGTCGTGAGGATGAGGGCTTTTTTTGTTGTGGGCTCATTGGTGCTCAGCACTGTGGCTGCGGCGCCAGCAAATGATGTCCAAAAGAGAGACCTCCAAACAATTCAGGGGGCGTTCGTGTCCATCTCAGTGGCATCATCGAACTTGGATACAGCCATCAGAGTAAGTTGACTTCGGCAAATGTGCACTGAAATGTTCACACATTCAATTGAGGAGTTCAATTCACTAAGTAACATGATATCAGGCTCTGACCCCCGACCCCAATAGCGCTTCTGCTCTCGGCCCGGCGATGATGGGACTCGAAGGTGCACTTGCACAAGCCCGTACTGATGTTGCGCCGACCTCGCCGATTGGAATCTCTGACGGTATCGCCCTTCAGAACGCTGCCGATACTTTGACGAAGAGCGTGAAGATCATGGTCATGTCAGCAATGCTCCAGCGTCAGACGCTCGACCAAATAAACATGACGCCAATGCTTCTCCAATCCTTCATGAACCAGAACATGTTGTCAGCTGCACTTGGCCAGGTCGTTCTTTCCAAGCTTCCTGCGGAGGGTCTCCAAAGCGCCATGGCCGCGTTTGCTGGAGCTGGTGGCTCGGTTGGAATGGGAATTGTGTCGCTCGCCAACCCTCCTTTGGCGATGCCTCCCGGTATGGGCCCTCCCATGGGCGGCGCACCTCCAGCAGCTATGCCAGCCACTGGAGCTCCTCAGACGAGTTCACCGCAGACAGGTTCCCCAGGAAATTCCTCCCAGTCTGGCCAGAGGGGCTCTCCTCAAATGAGCCCACCTCAAACCGGATCTCCGCAGACGAGCCAGCCTCAACTTAGCACACCGCAAACTGGATCGCAGCCTGCGAGCGGTAGTCAGGGACAGGTGGGTAGCTCAGCGAGCAGCGTGTCGGTGAGCCAGGCTCTGGAGGGGAACGTTGTGGCGCTTTCCTGAACACGACCTACTAGTAATTGAACTGGTGTCAAGCATTGTTCAGAACACGATGTAACCTGTCAGAGTTGGGAAGAGAATTGATGTGGGACGAGATCAAGTATTAGGTACTACTGCGCAATTCAGCAAAGTCACTCATTTTGTTATTCCTCCACGAATAGTTTTGCATCATGAATCTGTTGTTAATTATTAGAGACTCGCATAGCATAACACATTCATCTATAAAAACCACCTGATCTGGCTGGACTAGACGCGCTGTAATAGTTCATGCGTAAACAACTGGTGTTCACTTGTGTGATCCCGAGGCCTTGGCTTTCAAAGGGTATTGCTTTGGATGTAACGAAAAAGCAAAATCGAGCGAGCGAACGAGAGGTAGTATTCATGTTGTTTTCGAATTGAGTGTGACACACATATATATATTAGTTGTTTATCAACTGCGTTCACCACCGCCAGCGTCTTAGGTTTCGCCAGCATCTTCCACTCTCGTGTCGAAGATGTCGGATTAAGTCTAATTGTTGAAGTTTACATAATGTTCATATCGCCAATCGAGTATGATACCCTGCCTCAATCAATCGAACTTCACCATGTTGAATAAAGAAGACTGAGCCTCTCGATTCTATGCCTTCCGGTAGTCCGTGGACAGAAGTGGTAATTGGTCTCATTGGACGAAAGCAAGTCTATCTTCGCACCTAGCATGAACCCGGTCTGTACTTAAATAAGAATATCGTTTCGTGTGTCTCTCTTCCCGCCTAGCCCTGGGGAATACCCGAAACGCCGTCGGCCGTCTAATAACAGTGCTGCCCACACCAGTGATAAAATTTCAACCTCAAAAACAAACAAGCAACAAAACCCTATTTTGGATATATAACTACTCTACTGTGGCAAAGCCGATTCTGCAGCAACAAGCAATACGGTCAACCGGAAAAGTTGGTCTGTAATAATGGACACTGACGTTGGCGATGGTGATAGGGTCGAGGTAATGAAGGAGGAGCTAAAGGGTGGTCCAGTCACTGATGTAACACTAGATGTAGCGGAAACGTCTGTCGGAATGGTTGATGATGGAATTTCGGATAGGGAAGACAGCGTAGCGGTAGATGACGGCAAGGTTGCGTCTGATGCCAAGTTGTCTGTAGCGGTCGCTGCATTCGTGGTCGACGCCAAGGTTGTTGATGACAATATATTTGGCAAATCCGTCGCGACGGATATGGAAGTGAGGTCCGAGATCGGGGTCGAGCTGAAAGAACTCGTACTCTGGCTTGCTTGGATGGAAGGGGGTCCGGACATCGTGCTTGTGACCAAGTCCGAAGAAGGTGCTTGCGTGATTGAAGAGGCTGGATTTGAGACGGAATTGACATTGCTTGTCAACGAGTTTGAAGTCGATGCTGAGGTTGACGTAGAAGTCGTATCCGCAAATGACCCAGTCAGAGTGACTGTTTGACCAGTTGAGGATGGAAATATAGAAGAACTGCTGGTAGGCTCTGCGCTTCCAGAGGACGCAACAGTCGTACCAGCGAGAGATGTTGTACTCAAAGAAAAGGTGCTGTTCGTCAATGAAGTACTGGTACTTGGCAGTAGACTTGTCAGGAGGTCCGAGAATGTGCCGCTCGAATTGGATGTCGAAAACGTTGTTGAGTCAGAAGAAGTCAATGTCACGAGCGTGCCTGTACTTGAGAGCAGTTCAGTCGTCGAGCTGCTGCTCAAAGTCGGGATGTCTGTGGATGATAGAGAGGTCGCCGACAAGACAGACGTCACTGAAAGGGAGCTTGTTGATGATAGAGAGCTCACGGATGAGACAGAACTGGTTAAAGATAAGGAAGAGGTCGATAGCGTTGAACTTGAACTTGTAGGATACGTCGAGGAGTTAGAAAATCTCGTTGAGAGAGTAGTCGTGGAAATTGAGCTGCTGTCAAGCAGTGTCGTTGAAGACGTGGAAGTCGTTGAGCTTAGATCTGAAGAAGAAATTGAAGAAGAAAACGAGTTTGTTGGATCAGTGAACATCGTTGGTTCAGTACTTGACGTAGTGGTATCGGCAGCAGACGTAGATGATGTGAGGAAAAATGAAGAAGTTGAGGAGATAGTCGTATTTGCGAATGGCCCACCGGTTGATGTTGAAGAGAGCTGTGCGCTACTGCTGACTTCGATGTTGGTGTTCGTGATGGACTCAGAAGAAGTGAAAGATGACGTCGGAGTCGCGGTCGATGGCAAGGTCAACAAAGAGCTTGATGAGCTTGAAGAGGTTGAAGTCGATAAGGAAACTAACGTTGTCGAGAAAAAGGTGGGCTCGGATGAGGTAGATGATTGGAAGGACGATAAGGGAGAGGAGAATGATGAAAAGGAGGGTAAGGATGAAGTTGATGCTGGATCAGAAGCTGAAGAGGATATTGATAGGGAAGTTGAAGAAGAACTCGAGGAGGAGGTTAAGGATGTATCTGTTGTGAACTCTGAGCTCGTTGGAGAAATTGAAGATTCCGAAGACGAGGCCGACGATAAAGTCAAGGATGAGGCTGGATCAGAGGCAGAATAAGATGTTGAAAGGGAAGTTAAAGAGGAGGTCGTGGAGGAGATTGAAGATGTGTCTGTGTTGGACTCTAACGTTGATGAAATAGTCGAAGAAGAAGTTGGAGTGGTTGAGGACGAGTTCGAAAAGAAGGTGAAGGACGAAGATTCAGCACTGGACTCAGAATCAGAAGACGTCGTCGACGACGTGCTTGGCTCAGTCGATTCCGTAGTCGTCGGAGCAGGTGGAACCTCCCGGAAGCCATAATACATGCTGTAGTGGTCTAGCCCATCTGCAAAGCCACCACACCGAGCATTGTTGTTTCCGCTGCAGCGAGTACTGCATGCCGACTCAGGGTCATAATAGCCATCCGGATAATTGATGCCTGCCCGGCTGCACAGACACGTAGTTCCCATCACACCAGCGAATCTGCGTATTAAGCCTGAGCATTGAGTTTGACAGCTTTCGGGCTCCACGCTAGCGTCGTTCTGGATTATTTCAAACTGGGCCATGTCCGTGATGATGTAACATCCCAAATATGCCATAACGCCAGAGACTGGAAGGTTCACTTGGGCGTAAGTTAGTCTCGCTAGAAGCGACAATGTGAAGATCCATATCGTATTTGGCTGCATTGAAAGTCTGATTGAACTGGATGAGTGTAGAGCGGTGAATTGAATCCGGAGATCTCAAAGACAACCAAGAGACTAAAGAACTGGGAGAGACAGCTTAAGGTAAAGGACGTGAAAAGTGAGTGAGAGGCAGTGATCTGAAAACAACAGCAGACGTGTTAGTCCCTTCCAAGCGCGTGAACAGCTGCTTTCTTTAAGGCTCCTGGTCTGATCTTGTTCCCTATCTTCATCTCAATCCCCGCCGCCATCACCATCACCATCCCTTATCCCTTTTCTTATAAAACCCGTTGAGAACTCGTGATGAAACATGACCTGAGCTGCCTTGAACCGGAGGCGCAGGGCGATGGCTCACGTAGAGCCTCCTCACCACCAGTCCATGACGATGAGAGGAAGATTGGAGAGCAAACATTGGCTTCAGAAACGCTTGGAAGGGAGCAAGTCCGAGGCTGGGAGGTTCATCGGCTATCCCCTAGATTCTTTTGACGGGAAGCGGACCGCTGTAAGACACTGCCCTAGCCACGGTGTAACGGATCGTGTCACCCACACCTCGCACAATATCAGATCCGATCAAGGGCCGGAAAAAGCAAAACTAGTTAATCAAAAACTCGGGCAATCAAGACGAGCCGATGACCTTCCAGCCGAAAAAAGGGACACTCGGTCACCCGACTTTTCGCTCAAGGAAGTGTACTCCTGGCTCGGCGCGCCCGACTATCCGTCGCGTGTGGCTTCCGAGACAGCACCTATCCTTCGAAATGCCTAATTACTAGTCACCAGCGCAAGCATGCATCCTTTAAGATGGGCTCTAGTCACCCGAGCCTGGGCTGCAGTAGAAACGCAATCAAGTTTTCAAAGAGACGTTGAATACCATCTAGGCACTCCTGCCAAGTTAGCTTGCTGGTCACATGACATTGCTGTCTCCATCGAATGTGATGTGTCGTATTGATGGTTTTAGATCCTCATCGCTGCTTGTACTACCGGTAGACCAGCTCAATGGCCAGTCCAGACTCCCTGTTTGTCGGACTCTTGGTCCATGCACCCCGCAAACCCGGAGCTTCCGGGGGGCCTCGGCTAGCTTCCCGGCCGCCCACAGGCTCCATAGAAAAGGCTTTTTGCCCCGCACGGTGAGCTTTCAATCTGGATTGAAGGATCAAAACTTAGGTCACGTCTGTATCAAGTCGGGGTTCACTTCATCCACATCAAATACGGAAAGGTTTTTTGAGCAGTCGGCAATGAGAGTATGGAAAGACCTCGGAGAACAATAAGGGACCGTGCGAACATTGTATGTGTCGAATGTCACTCACGCAAAGTAAGCTACTTCCTAGCTAAAGTATCTACATCTCTATTTCGATGTGGAGCTGAGATAACACGAAGCACTTAGGTAAAATGCGACTTACAGGTAAGCCAAGACAAGACGTGTCGAAATTGTCGACGTGCTCAAGTTCCCTGCGTGTACGCTCGCTCCTTCATGGCATGCTCTTGCAACAGAGGTGCTGACAATCGTTAATAAGTCTCCGTAATGGTGCCCGGAAAAGACGCCCGCGGGGCACTGATGTGGGCGAGGCCGACATCAGAACACCATCTATTTCGTTGCCGATGCCAGACCAAGTGACCAGCCCGAGAGACAGTCCAAGAGGAGAGCCATTCAGCAAACTGTCAGAGACTAGCAGCAGTCTCCAGCGAGATGTTGCGTGGAGACCTAGCAGCTTTATCGACAAAGGCTCCATCATGCACGACCCAGTCAAGACACCACCCACTGTCGTGCTAGACAATCTTGCCACTGGAAACGTTGGCGTTAACGAGGCGATTTTAAGAGTCACGGGGGCCAGTATTCTCCCGCAATCCGTACTACTACAGGCTCTGAAAGATTCGTTCTTTGAGCATGTCGTATTTTACTACCCCATGGTCGATCCCGGTGATGTTGCCGGCCCAAATGCATCAGTGCTTCTCCAACAAGCAGTTTGCTTAGCAGGTAGCCTAATGCGACACGGGGAGGACAGCATCGGTCTCGCGGCTTCGCAATACGAGAAAGCCAAAACGCTGGTTCATATTGGCTTTGAACCTGACCAGTTGACGGTGCTAAAATCTCTGTACCTGATGTCATGCTGGAGCGCATCTTCCCCCTATCTTGTCACGCTAGATGGGCCATGGCACTGGACAGGCATGGCTTCGCGAATGGCTCTTCAACTTGGTCTTCAGAAACAGTCATCATATTCCAATCGCCAGGGTGCTGGTTGCTTGCGGCGAATATTCTGGCACCTTCAGGTGAGTATCATGGACTCTCTCTCTCTCAAACATCGGCCTAGAAAATTGGTTTTCAAAGAAACATGAAGGTCTGACTTGACGCAGACGAGTGAAATCCTCATGACAGCCTGCTGGGGCCGACCTCTTCTCCTCAGACCCGAAGACACCGATGTACCGCCGCTCTCAGAAGAAGACTTTACGGTGCAGAATTTCGACGCAATTGCTACAACTTGGATGACGAAGCTCGTTCAGATCGTTGGGGTCATCACTGCCCTGAAATTCAGAAAAGGTGGTTCAACGTCGGCAGAAGTCGAAGCCGTCGTCACATCCCTCTACCGCTGGCTGGTTGACTTGCCCGAAGACTTGCGGCTGTTCAACCCCCATGGGACCAGAAAGCCATTCAATCAACAACGCGCGGAGACTTTCATCTTCTACTTCGTCGCCATCATCCTGACTCAGACGATCAGCAGAAGTCCTTCGCCAACGTGGAGAACTTCACCGGCGTCGGTCCTTGCTGCATCCTGTGCTGCTCGGCTTTATGACGAAATCCGATGCAGAGAGAGAGTTGTACACCTGATACACTACCATGCCTTTCTTGTATTAACCGTCGGCGTCGTCTTAATATCTCATCAGCCTCAAACCCTTGTGAAAGAGATTTTACTCTGCAGAGATCTTGATGTTATACATTCTGTTCTTGAGGGTATGAGCGCCAAGTATGGAGGGGCTCGCGCTATTTTGCAAAAGTTTAAAGACGCGCCAAGAGACTTTGGAGGTGAGCGGGCCGATGAGTCTTCATGCTCTAGAAACGAGACAGCAGGCTCCCGTTGTTTATCAACCGCAAAGATTGTGCAGCACCATATGAACGACCTATTTGCTTTCCCATCAGAAATGTGCGAGAACATGGATATACTATTACAGAATAACGGCACAAGAGATGAAATCATCTTCCAAGATGACGCTTTTGGAAATTTTGGGCAAATTGGGGAGGATTTTGACGACATTACCTCGTTCATGGATGTACTTGGCATGGACTTCACAAATTTCGATGGCGCTAATGATTGAGGCACTGGCTTTCACATGTCGCCGAACGCCCGTTACCACTATGTAGTATAACATGATTCAATACAAGTTCGGCTTCGTTATTGATGAGCGTTTCACGGACGCGTTGTTCGGCATGAGTTCACCGACATCAGCCCGATGGCTGATTCTGTGCTTTCGGCAATTCGGCACTCGGCACTGCACCGCCCGCGCTTGTCGTTCGGTTTGCGGGCAACAACAGAATAAGATTGAATATACATGTTACTATTTAAGAACTGGTCAGGCTTTCGTTCTTGATGGACTTGGAGCAGCTGGCAAAGAGTGCTCCTGGGAGATTGAAGTTAGAAGACTTTCTATTTGCGTTGCAACCGCATACTCCAGATCACAAACTAGCTTTCAGGGATCTATTACGGATTGAAGATCGCAATTCAAATCATGTCGGAACCGAGCGAAAAGCTGGTGCAGGGTGCCCAAATGGCTCAAGCCTTTTTAGGGGCCAAACTTATCAGCGCCATTCAAGAGCAAGCAGTAGGTAAGCCACCGCACAAAAACACCGTCCAAGGGATAAAGCTGAGAGAAGAATGACAGCGCGACGATCTTCCAAGTAAAGTCAGTGCTGAGTACATTGCCGAAGTGTGTTTCTCCAGTTATGCTCGCCCCGGACTCGAGTTCAAAGAGAGGTCTTTGGTCAACATTGGCATGATGATAGCGCTCAACAGAACCCCGGAATTACGCATACATACCGCAGCAGCACTCAACCTTGGTATTTCGGAGGAAAAGATCGTAGAGACCTGCCGGCATGCGATGATATACTGCGGTGTTCCGGCCGGCAGGGAGGCTTTGGCTATCGCAAGTGATATCTTTGCTAAAGTAAAAGGCGCTACAAAGGAGGAAAGAGCAAAGATGTCCTAATAGTAACATATAAACATGCACCGCTTGTGAGATAATTGTTCAAGTTTTTGTCTGATGGGGGGGGACGCTTAGCAGAGACTCATCGGATACAAGGCTCTCGAGGGGAATATTGATGCTCGTGCCCGGTGTGCCGTTACACATATTGTCAACCAACCAATAATAGACATCATCGTTTCGCCCTTCCAAAGGTAGCACAACAATCTGGTCTAAAATGGCTTTGAGTTTGGCGCAGGCTCATATAAAGAAAATGCCCTTCGAACCTACCTAGACTGCTCACTGACTAGGAGGATGTGGCCTCCCTTGCCCGCTATCTAGCTGACCTAACGTACCTAGCCCTTTACTAACCTGACGTATAAGTAAGTGTGATTGATTCCAAGGACTTTTAAAGGATAGAGTATATAGTGAGTTAATACAGTAATTATAGGTTACTAATACCTGGCTAAATATTATTTGCTATCAAGCTGAAAATTCCTCGGAGAAGGATCTTATGACAAACTTAAAGAATTACATAAAGGGCCCTTTGACTTTTAATAACAAGAAAGATATGATTTTAAGCTTAGCTTTATATAAGCTGATATTAAGTCATCATGACCTCACGGAATTTGACCAAGTTGCCCGAGCAGACTGATGCCGATATTACAGGAATCAAGCCTAGCTAACCCTGCACGTTGCCGTTAGTCGGACCATGAGACGGTCGCGCTACTTTTCCAAATAACGCTTCACCTCATTGGTCACTTTGCTATGTCGAACGAGATTTTCTTTTCATTATTTGTAGTAGATACAGAAGTTTAGGAAGCAGCTCCGGGTCATCCAAAACACACTTAGTTGCAGAACTCCGTGGCGCTGTTGTTGCTCAGTAGTCAAGTAATGTAGCGCTACTGGCCAAGACAGAAGTAGAAAAAGAGGGCTGGCTGGGTGAGACGGATCACGGATAGGTAATGCTCTACTCTATATGGGTAGTGAAATCCAGTGTCGCTAATGAAGTCCCTCCTCGAACTGTAATGTGAAGAAGAGCCTATCTAAGTAGGTAGTAGAAGCTTCAGATTGGGAACACATCGAGATTTTGCATCTACAAGGGAATATGAGGGGTGGTACAGGGAAGGTCACGGCAGATAGAGGCTCCGTGGGACCAGTCGAGACTTCCCTGAACGGCGAGGGGAATGGATTAAGGCGAGGGGACAGTCCCTATGATGATTATTTACATATTTGGGTGTATTTTGACGAATACGACACCGAATACTGGAGTGAGTAGGTAGAGTGGCTTAGGCATCATAGTTATGATCGTAGCTTACGAAGTTACGGCTCATCAGTGCCTGGAGGTAAACAAGTTGATGGCGTTGGGACAAGTGTTTTAGATGTATGATATCCTGATTTCCTAAACTGACGAGATATTCCTTTTTTCCGGGCACTCAGAATTACCATACAAGTAGGTTGTCCTAGATACAACCAAGTGGCGCCTAAGCAACACAGTTGCCTGATACGGCAATCTTGCGCATGACAGCAGGCTTGAAAACTGTGCCAGAAGGCAGAGCCTCTAGAACCTTCTTAAACTCCTCCAACTCTAATCCCTTTTTCACATCTTCGTCCGTCTCCCACACCGCATAATTGACAAGAAAGTGCCCATCGAGAGATCGGTGCAGTTGAGTAGAGATGTAGTCGGGTTGCTTCTTGAGAATATCGCCGCTCTTCCGCCAGGTGTCGAGAAAGTGGTCCTAGTCGGCACCGTCGGGAATCGATATAACGTTCATGAGGACTACGGGTCCTACAGGTGGTGATTGGGCAAGTTGCTCAGCAAGAGTAATGCGAGAGTCCAGCTGCTGATGGCTGATAGTAGGGGCTAAGGAAACAGGAGCCATTTTGCTAAAGTTGTCTGAGGGCATATGATTCGCGTGAATGGATGATTTTCTATTAGTAATAATCAAAGTCTCGAAGAAGGCCGAAACAGCAGCATTGTATACTTTCACGGATTCAATTTGCTCAACAAGAAAAACTTGTAATTCGCTCAAGTGTTGGCAGAAGTGCTGGATTTGTGACAATACGATCCGTCGAGGTGGAGGCTACCAGCCTGCGTTATTTTCCTAACACAACATCGGGCACTGGTTGATTGAGATACCGACATTGTACGACATCGTGAAAAGTCCATGTTCCGGCAGTTTGTAACGTGTATTGAACAGGAAGGCAGGCTTTGTGTTTGCTTCCGATGCACTCTCCGTTTCTGGCGCACGACTCGGGTGGCTGAGCTGATCCACTTTTTGTGGCAAGTTGGGGCGAGGATATGGATGGGCAACTCGGTATGAACGATTTGAAAGGTCCGAAGACTCCGAGAACTCGGATACAATATTTAACAAACGTTTGAAGAGTCTAAGATGGTGCACCTGATACCTACTTACTCGACCAAGATTTTATCGTCATTCTCGTTAACGGTCCACAACTTTGCACTCTAATTATGACGGATTATATACATATTAAAAAAAAAATGTACCACGCCAACCGAGTTATTCAGGCCGCATAATACAACCTCTAGCCATCCTGTCGTGCGTTTGCGATGTGTTTGGCAGAACTTAGCTTCAATTCTATTGTTTCTACTGATAATTCTTTGCTATGGTATTTGGCTCGAAGAGCATTACTCTTCATGACGAAGTTGGTTGAGTTTGTGGGTGGTTTTTTAGTCGCGTAAGGTACCTTAGGATATGTGTAACGGCTATTCTGTCCGTCTTCGACGTCGCGGCGCTCTATCGTCCTCTGTCGAGGCTCGGTTGATAATATCCCGAACTACTTGGCGGCTTGCCTGCCTAATGGTGAAGTACCTTGTATTCCGTCGAGTGCTGCAAGGCGACAGTACATACGAGTGCGGAGGAATAGCTAATAAGGCGTTATTCCGATTTATTTCCACTATATACGCGAATCAGAAATTCATATCTCGGTAGATTTGGAGAAAAGCTGGAGATCAATGTACTGTCACCTTGCAGCACTCGATGGGATAGTAGGTGTTAATGGAGTCGAGTGCGACCCCACTGTCGTCCATTTAGTGCTGTATTACGAGAATGGTATCACCGTAGAGGAGGAACACGGGTGACAGCGGCCGGCCATGAGGAAGCCCGGCTTGCAAAATTGGTTGTGTCCGACATTAAAATGCGCGCTGTTCTTCAAGTGCAACATGCATTAGCCCATCTCGCAAGCTTCTGAGGATTCCCCCACGCTATGGTTCTCGAAGTAGACTGTGCTTTCATATGCCATCATAAGCCCCCTTGAAATCGAAGTTCACCAGATTGAAAATCTTTCTCTCTCTCCGCACCCTAGACATACTCCTGCGTCAATACCTGCTCGGCCGATCTCTATTTCCGTGACCCCAGAAGCTCGTGGGCAGGAAGCCGGTCTCTACAGCGTACGAGATACACTAGGCAGGCGAGGACTTGCGGGGCCGCGAGTACCGAACGCCAGATACCGAGTGCCGAGAGTCAAACATCGTGTGCCGACGCTTCGAGTCTTGACCCGAACGCTGGAGGTCCACCAATTGTCGGCAAATCGTGTGGGGTTAATGATCCATCGGCGTCTTAGATGAATAGAATTGACCATGCCTACGCTGAGCAGCCGGTGCCGAATCAGAGGTTGGAGGCATTTGTCGTGCCAGCAGCCAAGGTGGACCAGGGCGTTTTTATAATCGTACCAGCACATTCGGACGACATGTGTGCTTTATATAACCCGTGAGTATAGAGGTCTAATACAACTCTCGTTATTTGGCAGCCTGGTACATGAACGCTGCGTACATATTCCCTGACTACCAAAGCTCCAGTCTCCATCCGACACAACACTCTATCCCATTATCTTTCTGTGATTGAGGATGAAAATGGCTTCATCACGCGTTACCCAGATCGGCAATCATCTCGGACTCAGGGATCCACAAACACCAGATTCCAACCCTGCTGAGCCATACCTAGTCGTCGAACAACCCCTCGGAACAGCTAAAAAAGTCCGCATCATCACAATCGGCAGCGGCGCAAGCGGCCTCAACATGATCCACACCTTTCGCCAGAAACTAACAAACTTCAATCACATCGTCTACGAAAAGAACCCCGAAGTCGGAGGCACTTGGTATGAGAATCGTTATCCGGGATGCAAGTGCGATATACCCTCGCACAACTACCAATTCTCCTGGAAGCCGAACAAGGAGTGGGCCAACTTCCTGTCTCCGGCGGAAGAGATTCAGGCGTACTTGTGCCGCTTGTGTGATGACGAAGACCTACGGTGCCAGATCAAGACTAATCATCTCGTGACGGGGGCTTTCTGGGATGAAGGTGCCGGGCGATGGACGGTCAGGCTGAAGAGTCTGGAGGATGGTGAGGAGTTTGAGGATTATTGCGAGTTTTTGATGAACGCGAGTGGAATTCTCAAGTATGAAAACGCCCCTGTCAACTCTCTCTGACTGTCGTGAAATTTGTTTTTTTGCTGACATTGAGCTTGCTACAGCAATTGGAAGTGGCCAGATATTCCCGGTCTGCACGACTTCTCTGGTGCCCTCCTTCATAGCGCCGACTGGGATGAGAAGTTTGACTGGAAAGGGAAAAGAGTAGCAGTTATAGGCAACGGCTCGTCTGGAGTTCAGATCGTTCCAGCTATACAAAAAGGTGAGTACTAGAAGATTTCGATCGCGTACCACCAAATTGTTGACACGATAGAAAAAGACGCGAAGGAAATGATTCATTTCATCCGGGGACCAACTTGGATAATGCCGCCGCGAGTCCAGACATTGCTACTAGGCAAGGCGAAGCAAACGATGGAGCAGATCGAGTTGGACGACGACGAGAATTTCACGCGGGCTCAGATCGACAAATTCAAGTCGGATCCTGCGCTCTACAAGTCTTTCGTGAAGGCCATAGAGGAGCAAGTGAACAACAACTTCTTCCTCGTTGGTGACCCAATCTTCCACTCTCTGAAAATTCCACTAATTATAAGGTTCTAGGTCTTGAAAGACTCGGAAACTCACCGACAAGCAACGGAAGATGTCACTCAATACATGCGTTCCGCGCTCAACGACGACCAGAAACTGATCGATATCTTGATTCCCAAGTTTCCTATCAGTTGTCGTCGAATGACTCCAGGAGTCGGGTACTTAGAGTCGTTGACGAAACCCAATGCGAGGGTCATCTCGGGAGGAGTCGCCCGCGCAGTCTCGGATGGCCTGATCACAGAATCCGGGGAACACATTTTGGTTGATGCTATAGTGTGTGCCACCGGATTTGATGTCTCGTTTCGCCCGCGGTTTCCCATTATTGGACGACAGTCTACAAATCTTCGAGATATTTGGGTAAAAGATATACCAAAAGCCTACATGTCTTGCGCGGTTCCCGAGATGCCTAATTATTTTGGTAAGCTCATGCTGTGATTGTCATCGCAGTACCATCATGTTCTGCTCACTCTGCTAATAGATGATCCAGTCTTCCTCGGCCCCAATGCCCCTATCGGTCACGGCAGCGTCTTCACGATAACCGAGCTCCTTGCGAAATACATTGCCGATATCATCAAGAAATGCCAAACTGAGGGCATCAAATCCATCAGCCCTAGCTTCGACGCAGTCAACGAACTACACGAACACACGCAAGCCTTCATGCCGCGAACAGCATGGGCAGGGTCCTGCAGATCCTGGTTTAAGGGCGGTGCCGTGGATGGGCCTGTCACGGCGCTGCATCCCGGCAGTAGAATCCACTTTTTTCACATGTTGGAGAACTTTAGAGGGGAAGACTGGGATTATGTGTACGAGAAGAAAAGGAATCGATTTGCGTATCTTGGAAATGGCATGTCGACGAAGGAGTTTGATGGGTCTGATTCAACTTGGTATCTGAATGATCCTGATGACGATGAGAAGTAAGTTCATATGAGTGAGGATTTCGGCGTTGCGTATACACCAGTTGGTTTTCATCATCCTTCTCAAAGTAGCTTCTACGTTTCAGGTGTTGTCTACAGTGTAAACACCCTTGAACAAGTGCGGGATTGCATGAATGAGTTGCTCATACAGTTGAAATTATTCTCGATACGAATACCATTGTCAAGAATTATTCGCGGAAACCTTTTTTCGCTAGCTGATCCATCCTGGCTTAGAACCGGGATTGAACGGGGCGTCAACCGGCATTCGGTACATGTGGGATCTCGGCACACAAAGGCGTAGGGGATCTAGCTTACGAATCGAAAGCTTCAAATCTCAAAGTCAAACATCAAGACAAACATCTTGAATAAATTCCAGACGGTCCACGGCTCAATCGTTGCTTTCGACAACCTTTCCCGTATCAGACCTGTCAATCCCCTCCAGCACAACCTTCAAAATGGGTGCCGACGCACAGAAGAGGGTCAGCCTGACCTTCCTCTCAACCGGATCAGTCCGCATCAAACTCCCAATGAAAAGCCAACCGATAAAATCCTACCTCGACCAATTCGTCACCCTTCGCCGCTTCCGCTGCATCGCAAACCGCCAATGGACAGAACCCCTCCCCATCGGCGTCTTCCTCATCGCCCACCCAGACGGGCCAATCCTCTTCGACACGGGCGAGTCCCCCTGCTTCAACGACCCGGGCTATCTCCCCTATTTATCCCCGACAAAGATGTTCAGCAGCGTGGACATCAAGCCCGAAGACGGTATCGTTCAGCAACTGCAGCAACTCGGTGTGGAACCGAGGGATTTGCAGGCAATCGTGTTGAGTCACCTCCATGGCGACCACGCGGGCGGGTTGAAGGCTCTGAAGACTGCTGCGCCGGATGTTCCTGTATTTGTGAGCAAGGAGCACTGGGCCGCGTTCGGGAATAGCCCCATGACTGCGACGCTTGCGGGATGCGTACCACAACACTGGCCGGAAGGATTCCAACCTACCCTTGTGGATTTCTGCGCCGGGGCCGTGGGGCCGTGGGAGACGTCGGGTCGGATCACGGCTGATGGGAAGGTTGTGGCGGTGCATACACCGGGCCATGTCCCCGGCCACATTTCGCTAGTCGTCTATGGCGATAACGAGGACGGAACAACGTCGACGTACTGCTTGCTTGGGGACGCGAGCTATGGTATCGATTTGCTGGATAAGGAAGAGCCGGATGGTATTAATGACGACCCGATGTCGGCGCTGGACAGCTTGCGAAAGATCAAGGCGTTTGCGAAACAGAGCGATGTGGTTGTTCTTCCTAGCCACGATCCGGATACTCCGCGCTTGCTAAAAGAGAGGGTGCTGTACAAACCGCAGGACATCTAAGGCTCGGTGATGTGCGGGTGCGATGAACATCCATTGTTGATATATAAGTGTGATATCAATACGTTTCAATATAGCTTCACGATTCACGGAAACATAGTTTGTTAGAAGCTGGTGATCCCAGCCCTTGACTTTTTGCTACATAGGAAATGCTTTTCAACCATTATGGTACAAGTCGTTGTCTACCGAGACATCTTGATGGGGGTATCAGTTGCATGAATGCCGGAAACGAGTCCCTTATTTGGCATCCTTCTTGGCCTTTTCGGCAATCTCCTCCGCCTTCTTCGACTTAGCCTCAAGGACCTTCTTTACCTCCTCAATGGTCTCCTTGAAGAGCTTCTCTCCCTCCTCCTTGTGCTTATCTGCGACTTCGCGGAGCTGCTTCAGCTTGGGGATGATCTTGTCTCCGTCGGGGATCATCTTAAAGTACTGATCGAGGCCAAAGCTCTCACCGACTTGAGAGCCCTTTGACTTGGCCTTGTCGACGGCATCGGTGACATAGCTCTCGAGGCCTCCGAGGTCTCCGGATTCGGTAGCCTTCTTCGCCTTCTCGAAGAGCTCCTTGGCGTTGCCCTTCTTGAGCGCGTCGGCATTCTTCTCAATCAGCTCCTTGACCTTGGGATTCTTGTCAAGGTAGGGCTTGGCCTCCTCGAGCGCCTTCTTCCAAGCCTCATCACCGAGCTTCTGAACCTGTTGAATCTTCTCCTCAATGAGCTTGCGCACCTTGTCGAAATTGCCGGCAGTGAAGCCGCCAGCCAAGACGTCCTTGACTTGCTTCCATGTCTCGTCGACCTGCTTCTTGGCCTCCGGACCATACTTGTCTCCCAAGTCCTTGAGCTGGTCAATGTTTCCTCCGAGTTTCTCCTTCAATTGGGGGTGGTTGTCGACGATGTCCCCAATGGCGTCACCTCCAAGGCTTGCGAGCTTCTGGGTGATGTCTGCGAGGACCTCGTATGCCTTGTGGACGGCCTCGAGACTGAGGCCGGCCTTGGCGACCTCCTGGAACTGCTTGTAGGCGTCGTCAACAATCTTGTCGGCCTCTTCCTTATGGTTCTTGCGGACGGTCTCGAAGTCATTGAAAGCAGAGTCGACGTAGGAGCGGCCACCAGGGATCCAGCCAACGTAGGAGTAAGCAAATTGCTTGATGTAGTCGATAGCTTCATCGGTAGAGGGTGTGTTTTCTTGTAGCTTCTGGGCCGCGGCTGTGTACTTCTTCTCGGCCTCCTTGGCGGCCTTGTTGACCTTCGAGGCAGCGCGACCAGCGGGAGTGAAGGAGTAGAGGGCGTAGAAGATACCAGCACCGGCAAGGCCACCAGCGACACCGGCTCCGAAATGAGAGCTGCTTCCGCCTGTTGAGGATGAGGTGGTCGTCGACTGGAAACGGAGCTGCTGGCGGGGTGCGCGGACAGCCCGGGTAGCTCTGGGGAGCGTCGAGCGAACGAGGGGTCTTGCGGGCATCATGTTGGCGGTCTGGTGAAAGTATTGTATTATTATGGCAAGCGGTGTACAGTCAGAAGGGTCGAAGACTCCAAAGCTCGGAGAATTGAAGGGAGGAAGTTTGGAAGATGGTAGTAGGAAAGTAGTAGGTCAATGGGAAAATTGGATTAGAAGAGAGCAAACAGCAGATTTTGAAGGGACAAGAAAGAATTCTCAATTGCCTCCTCCCTCTCGCCTATGGCTAGCGTCGGACCGGCGACGGAGAACAAACAGACAGGGGCGAAGCTCGTCACACGTGCTTCAAACGCAATTGGAGTCGAAATGACGACGGCAGGTGCAGCTGAAGACCAAGGCGAAGAAGCTCCTTCCGCCTGCCGGACTCACGTAGACGGTACCCCTGTCGCCCCTGCCGTCTGCAAAGAGCTGAAAAGTGACATGGCAAGTGCCAATGAACTGTGAAAGTGGAGGAGGAAGGAGGAGCCAGACCGGGCTGGAATGAAAGCTCCGGCGTCAATGACCGGGTGATGACGTCGAAGGCGTTCGTCGCCAGGGGCAGCTTCTTCCCCAATCAGGACAGCTACCCCGCATGAGGGGGGGGCCTGCGTGTCCCCAAATGTGCGGGAGATCGGCGATCAATCGCTGCGGGGGAAGTTCTCCGCCAACATGGGCCTTCCTCGTCATTGTGATGAACTGCTCAAGTCAATTCGGATGAAGGGTTGAAATTTGCGTGAAGATGCTGTCAGGCTTTGCCGGCAACGATAATATTCGCTCGTTGTTCTTTTGGTTCGCAGATGGTCAAGTGTGCAGAAACCTCACCGAGGCCCAAAACAGCCTGTCCCGTTGTCTCCTCCGAGCAATTGCCAAGTGCCGTGCGTGACCTTTTGATTGATCTTCCAGCCGCCGGACTAACAATACATAATCACTTGATGGGGCTCAAGTAGCGCTCAAATGACAGTGAAAACACAAGCATATTACGTTGGCTGCATATATCATTGTAGGAAGGGTAAGTGATAGGTGAGCGAGTCGCCTAGACAAGTGATGTAGTAATGAAGAGGAAAAGGAATCAGGGTATTGAAAAGGATTACTGAGACAATGCAAGCATTTCAAACTACAGAAAGAACTTTCTTCAGACAAGTCTGGTCTGCTACTCAGACTTGGGATGTCTGTTTGGAATCAGGTAACGCCTGGATTTTTTGCTTCAGGCCAATTACACCGAAAGTGGGGCCTTCAGTGCTGGTTCAGGACCGGGATAAGTGGGCCTGGTACTGAGGAATGAAACTCACGAGCAGCACACACAGTATTGACGGAGAGAACGATACGTTTCTTGATACATGTGAAAGAAGTCATGTAAGTCCATATCTTATGGGCTTTATACAGTCTACTTGTAATGTAACCTGACATGCCATGGCAGAGAGATTCCGCAGTCCAGCTTAACTTCATGGTTTGTACCAAAGCACCTGAATATACTGGCACAAGATGTTCCCTTCCGTTCCAAAACTCGGCCACTCAATCGAGATATTATCTCATTAAGAACTATAACTCATAGACGCGAGCTCCTACAACCTGATACTCTCATGATCTGTATCTTACTGTGCCCTCAAGCTCGTTGCATTGGCAGCCAGGTTCTTCTGGAAGAACTGGGTGAGCTTATCGAAGGGAATGAGCTCGACACGATCGTAGAGATCAACGTGTCCCGCACCAGGAACCCAAAGAAGCTCCTTTGGTTCAGCAGCACGGGCGTAGGCATCCTCGCTGAACTCGCGGGAGTGAGCCTGGTCGCCCGAAACAAATAACAAGGGGCGCGGCGAAATCGTCTCGATGTCGTTGAATGGGTAAAAGTTCATGAACTTGGTCATGCTCGAAAGAGTAGGGTGGGTCGTCAGGTTGGCCGTCGTGTTCTCCGGAGTGAACTTGCCGCGCTGGGTACGATAAAAGTCGTAGAACTCACGATCAACCGCCGTCGACGCATTGGTCAGCACGTGAGGGGTTCCGCCAGTGTACTCAGTCTCGCCGCCAGCCGCCTCAACCCAACGCTGCGCGGCAGCAGTAGCAATGATCTCCTTGCGCTGCTCGAGGCTCACTGCGTGGCGCAGACCGTTGCGGGCGGCAGATCCCATGTCGTACATGCTAGAGGTCGCAATGGCCTTGAGGCGGGGGTCAATTTTGGCAGCGCTGATGACGAAGCTGCCGCTGCCGCAGATTCCCAGACCACCGATGCGTTCACGGTCGACAAAATCTTGGAGGCCGAGGTAGTCGACTGCTGCGCTGAAGGCCTCTGAGTAGAGGTCTGGAGAGACGGCGTTGCGTGGCTCGCCCTCGCTGCCGCCCCAGAAGGAGACATCAATGGAGACGGTCACGAAGCCTTGCTCGGCGAGCTTTGTGGCGTAGAGGTTGGCGCTCTGCTCCTTGGTTGCGCCCATGGGGTGGCCAACGACGATGGCTGGGGCAGAGAGTGAGCGGCTGGCATTGTTGCGGATGAAGAGGTTGCCAGCGACTGTGAACTGATTCTGAGTTGGGAAGGTGATTGGCTGCACCGTCACGATGTCGCTGCGGTAGAAGTTGTCGGCTCCGTAAGATAGGTTTTGAGCGGCTACCTTCGTGCCCGCGAGGGCGAGTGCAGCAGTGCTACTTCCAGAGATCTTCATGATGTTTGTCTGAGGTGACTTGACGCGTAAGGTAGTGACAGCAGCTGGTGATGAAGATAGTATGATCTGGGTGAAACTGAGTCTTGTTTGCGGTACTCCCACTCTGATTTATAGCCAGCGTTGTGGAAACTGTTCTGTTGCGATTCACCATCGTGGGTCGCCGTTGATGTCATATTCGAATGAGGCAGTTCACCATCCGAAAGGGCCGATATCATCAAAGTGCCACGCGTCAGCCCAGACCACAAGCCTTAAGGTCTCATTGAGTTAAGCATGATTGGTAATGCCGTGAGGGTCCGAATAGAAAGTGATTGCGATATACCTAGAAGCCCCATTTTCGGTTGACATCGCCAGATGCTGCCAAGGCTACCCCTAGTCGCCAACTTACGACTGGGTCAGTCACCAACAGTGAGCGTACGCTAAGCTGGGATTGCCATATCTTAAAACCTTTTCCTACAATCTTCTTCGGATTTGGCCACTGGACTGCTCTCCCATAATTTTGACTGAAGATTAGTTGCTGAAGGAGGCACATCGGCTTCTCATCCTTCAGAACATAGACTTCATGCACCTTGAAAACATGGTCTTTTGCCAGATAAACGAGGAACGGACATATACTGGTAGCCAAAAAGGTACGGCAATTCTTTGAGCGCAATAGAGCACTAGTAGGGGCGGGCTAAGTTCGCAATGCCGTCAGTGTCATCAAGCTGCATCAAAATTTAAACTCAACATCCTTGCCAAACGGCAGGGTATCACAGCCAAGCTTAGATGTCATCCGGCTGCATTAGCGTCGTTTGATTGTGGAGATGTGCTCAAAAGAGCACTGCCACCTTGCACGGTTACGTCTTTATCGACAAAGGGCGAGGTTATCAACTATCTGTTGTAACCAGAACCTATTACCTTCCTTATGTACCGATTGAAAAGTCTACCAATTTTGCAAGGATACAATCACGTAATCTCGATAATGCTTGTCTAGATCATATTATTGGCGTGTCCATCTTGAAGCGCGGATCCTCACTCCTTTCCGGCCCCTCTTGTGCGGACCCCAAGTTTCCCAATTCCACCGTAGAACTTGTAGCAAACTCGGCCAACGATCCGGCCACAGGACAATTGTTTGCAATTTCCAACTCCTGGCACATGAATAAATCCATTTTGAGTTGCATACTAGCGATTAAGGACAAGTCGACAGGTTCATAGGAAGGTCGACCGCTTGGATAGGGGCGGTGATGGCTTGTTGAGTCGACCAGCTCCACCGGCATCAACACCACACGATAAAGGCCTCAACTATACCCTTCCGCACACTAGCTAGGGCGACTTTCCACGAGGTAGACAACTCCTCCGACTGATGAAATAAAGGCACTCATATAATTGCCAGTATCAATCACCTATCAGTCATATGCTACGTGCATGGATAGGAAAGTTACAAATGAGAAGGCTGTTGTCAGAATATCCAGTATTCCCTCAACCCCCTTGATCCCCGCCTCCTCGCCGGCATCTCCGCAATCACAGCGGAGGTGCGTTCGGGTCCTCCATACACTGATCAATCCTCATAATCTGCTTACCAGTAGCCTTGGCCTGTCTGATGAATTCCGGGAAGTACTCGACTGTTGTGTTGTACGAGAAGTGCATGACCACCAAGTTCCCTCCCTTGGCAACGTCGGCCTTGAATGAATCAACTTGCTTCTCCGGCGTGCTCGTCTCGGCCCACAACCAGTCCTGCACATCGACGCTCCAGTTGATAAGGTACGCCTTGTCTGATCTGGAGGCAGCCGCCCAGCGCTGACGCATGCGCGCGCCTTCGACGCCGTACGGCGGGCGGAAGTAATTCGATCTCTCGCCAAAGAGGTTCGTCATCACCCTGTAATCTTCATTGTACTCCCAGTCGATGCTCTCAGTGTCGGGCAGTCCTTCCATTCTCGGATGAGTGTAGGAGTGCAGTGCAATCTGGTGGCCCTCGCTCTTGAGCTGTTGGTAGAGGCTGGCCATGCCAGTCGAGGGGTTTTCGAGCACTGCGCCGACGGCAAAAAAGGTCACTTTTATCCCTGCGTCGCTGATGATTTGCGCTAGTCTTGCGGCATATTTTGGGTTTCCATCGTCGATGCCGAACGCGAAAGAGTTAGGCCGCGTGCAGGCAAAGACAAGGGTTCCTGAGGGCAGCTTTTGGGGGATGCTTACCCCTGAAGGGATGGAGGGCACGATCTCAATCTTCGTTAGGACCACTGGCTCAGTACTATAAATACCCCTAATGGCTACACTGGCGACACGCTGAAGGTTGATGTTGAAGTGCGAGATGGGGATGTAAATGTCGCTGCTCGTGGTCGCGTACCGACTTGCTTCCAGGCTGTCTCTCGTTTCAGGGTATGGTGCCACACCATCATTGCATTGTGAATTGTGCTGTTGCAATGAGATAGAGAATTTGGTATGACCCGAATAGGTGATGTGTAAGTACGATCCACTTTGACTGCGCAAATCCCGACATCCCCCGCTCATTAGACTGGTGAAGGCGTAGTCTGGAGCCGAGGCGACGATTGTAACGCGGTTCGAACCCCAAGTAAGACCCAACTCATCGCCACCGTGCCAGAACCCAAGCGAATTCGTGTTTGCGTTGGCAAAGGTGTCAATCACAAGCCCAGAGACCGTAGCAGCTGGTGCCGGGACGGTTTGAGTTGGCCCTGTTGGGGTGGTGGCCATGGGCACTACCCAACCAGTTGGGGTGCTTCCGCAGTAAAGTGCCAGCGAGCCCAGTGTGATGGGCCGAGTCGGCGCTTCGAGAACGATGGATCGCAGTTTGCTGAGATTGACTCCGCTGAACTTTGACCAGGGGAAGCTGTAGAGCTTCTCGGTTCCGTCAAAGGTCCAGCCCAATTGTGCAGTCGTCTGAGATGAATACGCTGTTACCTCGCCCTCACACGTCGTCTTGGAAGTCAACTCGATCTTGAAGGTTGTTCCAGCCGGGGCATTGATCCGGAGTGAGATCCCACCGTACTTCGAAGCATCCAAGCATCCGACCTGAGTGAAGAAGTATGAAGAAGTGTCTTTTGGTGTCAGTGTGATGTGATGATTGCTGACAACCTTGGACTGCATTGTTCCGTCATCTCCTGTCGGCAGTAGAAGTGAGTTGTACTGCAAGAAATCAAGGCGTGATTGTGACGCCCAGTCATCTACCAAAAGCGCCGAGCAAGCTGGGTTGTTTGACTGGGTCGGAGATGGCACCGAGCTTGTAGGGGCCTGCGTAACCGTCGTAATCGTAGTGACTGTGAGGTTTATGTCAGCAGTAAGCGGGATGATTTCCGGACTGATCCCAGCCCGACTAGTTATCACTTACAAGTCGAGGTTGCTGATGACCCCTGAGCACAGACAAACGAGATCTTGTCAAGCTGCCATTCTTGGGTGGACGAAAACGACCCAAGGACAAATGACAAAGCGGCATTGAGGTTTCCGGCAGCAAAGCTACTCAATGGGATGCGCAGCGTCTGCCAGCCGCCGGTTAGGCCTGTGACTCGGAAAGACGTTTTAGAACTAGTCGTCGCTGAGCAGCTTGAGGCGGAGTTCAACTCGGTAGTGAAGGCTGCCCCTGACACTGGTGCTTTGATGTCAAGCTGGACGTGTGTGTACAAGTCGGTCTGCATTGCTTGGCAGGGGAATGTCTCGTAGTAGTAAGCTCCGCTCTTCGGAGTGAAGCTTAGGATACCACCAGCCGCGGAGATGCTGGTCATGCTCGCATCATCTATCGAACGTCATGTTGGTCATTTGAGACTCTTGGACAGCTGCTTTGTGGAGATCCACTGGTAATTCCACCCGAAGTTTCGGACGCTCCCGATGAATTCGTGGTATCTTACCTGAAGTCCATGAGCCCATATTATTTCTGTTCGTTGTGAATGAGCTGGAGAAGTCATCCACGAGAAGATCAGATGTACAGGCAGCGGCAACAGCAGCTACTACCCCGTAGGCCCCGGCCAAGATACTGTGAGCCTGAAATTGCACCATCTTGTGCGAATCTCTCAGCGTCTGTCTCGAGTTGTTGGTAACGAATGTATGAATGGGCGTCCTTGGCGACCATCTGTCCACCAGATGAGCTGATGACCGAAAATTGCGACGACCGGCGGAGCACCTCCATATTATATGCCATCCAGAATACAGTCAAGATGCCGAATTTTCGTGTTGAGTTGCGCCAGGCTCTTGGCCGCAGAAGCCCAGGTTGTGTGTGGTTCGATCCCACTACACTCAGCTGAAATTTCATGCGACCCGGGCACAGAGGATGCCACTGTGCAGTAGCATAGATGCGGGCCGTGGCGTCACTCATGCGTTTTCCTCAGGTCCGCTAGAAAACGTTGACCTCTCACAATGGAACTTGGCGGTCGCCAAATGTTCAACGTTTCCCCCGCTCGCGGGCCGGGCCAGGGGGACTGAACACGGAGAGGCATTCGTCGAGTCGATGGCGTTTTCAAGACCCCCGCGGCACCGCATTATACCCCGGACTCCAACCCATCGGTGTCGTGCATTCTCTCATTGGAAGCCCGGGCCGGTGATCCAAGGTTGTATCAACTGCCTCTTAAGGCTCCATCCGCGCTCACAATCTTCTGTGTTAATGGTCAGTCGCATCAAGCTGATGTCGATGTGGAGTCGGTGAGCCTCCAAGCTTATGTGAGCATGCTAGGGCGCTAGCAAGCAATAGTCTCGCAATACGATGCTTGGCGCAGCCAAAATCGGTGGGAATTCCACCCGTCGACGAAGCCATCGGAGAGGAAAGAAGGACACATAACAACGCGTGATGTGATGTGTTTTCGTAAATTGTGCGACAAGCAACCTCTTCACTCTTTGTCGGAATAGAGTCGAAAAATAGACCAAGATGACGCGTTTCCGTCGAGCGAATACAGACAAGATTTAGGGCGCAAATTCAGCTTGGCAACCTATTACGTTTTCAAGTTCCTATTCAGGAAGGCGGCACTACTTACTTTCGATCTTTGTTCACTGCAGGGGCTTACAGGAACCTGAGGTCGTCAACGGCATTCATTCACAAGTTGCATTAAGAATGAGAGATACATCAGGTGGCTCATGTAATTTGAAGCATCGTCAAAAGAGAGAAGCTAATTTTATGAATGACCGGTCGAGGCTGGAGCTTTGATGTTATCACTAGCAGAGCCACGAAAGGGCTTGGGACAGCGCTGTGACAACGACACAACACGGGTTCTAGGGACGCCTGTTGCGACCAGCGAAGACCAGTACACCACCACTTTCATCATCGCTACCACCGTTTTTTTCGTGAGCAGTGACGCTACGAGTGTCTTCAATGTTGCTCGATACGGGTATGCTCTTCACGACAGACGGGTGAACGCGTGAGTGCACGTGCGACGAGATGGACAAGCCTCCGATCCGGGACGACAGGTCATCTAGGGTGTCTGGGATGCCAGTAAGCGACTGACATGTTGGCATCGACGAGTACGTGTTAGAGTCGAATCTCTTCCTCACACATACTTTCTCCCTAAGCGCAGTGAGGGCATCTTCGCGGACCTTTGCCAAAACCGCATCAATCATTTTGTCTTTGTATCGTGAGCTGTCTCCCTCTACCAAAGCATCGGGAACAGCCCAGTTTCGGTATACGTTGCGGTGAGGCGAGCGAACTCTGACACCGCTGCTGTGAGCAGCGAAATAGTACTCGCAAAGTCGACAGGTGGGCTTGCTGCAACCGATGTATTTGTTACCCTCATAGAAAGGGATGGAGTGAGTGTCCTCTGCAAACTGTTTGCGTAGCCAGTCGAGAAGAAGGACTTCACTGTGCACAATCGGTCGGAAACCTTTTGGGTTAGATTTGCAGCACTGAGCTGCAATTAGCTCATCAAGCTTGCAAACTTGCAGTTCGTCCGCGTATTGACTGTAAGTCTCAATCATCCCGACATCTCCCGTCATTCGCGGTATTATATCATGTGCGGAGCGAACTGTTTGTCTTTGCAAAGTGTTAAGGCCGGCCTGGAACGCGTTCATCGGATTGGGCATTGGCCTGCTTGAGGTGATAAACTTGATCTTGATGCTGTCAGTGTCGAACAGCTCTGGATGACGCCTTCGTGCTACGAAGATAGTCTGAGTTGCTCTCAAGTAAGAGACAAGTCGACCGATGAAATGTTGCAGTTCAGCCCAATGCGGTGATTCGTCAAACCTTCCCAGCTTTCCTCTGTCGACGATGGAATGGAAAATTACTGATTGCCGAAGGTCTGCAGCCGCCCGGACAAGTGCTTCATCGTCTTGCGAGCTTTTCTCTGCGACTGTAAAATTAACCGGGAATTCTTCACAAGGACTCTAATGTTAAAGAGTTCGAATCGTTACCTGAAGGGGAGATGTTTCCAGCCGATGTTGTTGAGCTGTCAGCCACGCTTTGAAGCCTCAGCAATGCTTGTTTGACCGAAATATCTTCTAGGGGCATTAGAAGAGCCAGTCGTGTTTGAAGGTAGATACTCACCATGCACAGATCCACACCTATCGCAATCTTCAATGCATTTAGTAAGTCCATGAGCCAGACCAATGCGATAGCACTGGACTCGCTCGTGATTGAAGGCCAAAATCTTTTCGAGTACATGGCGGGCCTGTGTCGAAGTGGCATCTTCCATAATAACCGATGAACTTGCACTTGTGTGACTCAAGTATTCAAAGAGATCTAGAAGAAATGTCTCTGCTTCCTTGATCTCTATAGGAGACCTCTGGTTGGATGCAAAGGTATAGACCAGACTGTCAGGTAACTGGATGATGGCCACAGATGTGACAGTCTCGCCTCCACGCCGATTGTCGCAAATCTGCGCCAGCTTATTCATTAAGCATTCATGAGTCATTCTATAATTATCGCCTGGTTCAGAGACATCGCTCGGAGCTTTGTTCGGCTGTTGTCCATTGCGCGAACAAGCCTGCATCAGACTTGAAAGCAGTATCAAGGCTTCGTAGAATCTGTTCAGCCTTTTGCAAAGCTCTAGACTGATGGGGTGATCCAGGCCGTCGGCCGTCACCATCTCTGTCAATGTGGTATCAGGTTAGTCGAGGCTTTCACAAGAATTAGGATGAGGATTTCTCACTTTTCCCCGATCCCCTAGCAGGACTTCGTGTCATGAGTTTCCCTTTGGCCATTTGAATGAAGCTAAGAGAAGGAACCTAATCGGATTCAGATAGTACGTTGCCAAGGTAGGTACCTCGCAATATATCAAGTGAAGAGCTAGCTGTATCCGCTATCCGCACCGATTGAACATGAACGACGCGTAATTTTCTTTCAAATTTGAGGAAAATCTTGGTTGTTTAAGCAAAGTACACAAGAACTCACGCATGGGACCCATGTTAGCTTTCAAAGCACTGACAGCGACCCGAGGCGGACGACCATCGCCGAGTTAGCGCAAAACTTGACAAAAGAGTCGGAAAAGGAAGTCCCGCGCGCATATGCGTTAGTCGCCAACTCGCGACCTTAGGGTGCTAGCCTTACCAACATATCCCATGGATTTGCTGATAGCCAGCTGTTCAATTTGCAGCCACACCCATTGGTCTAGAGTCACTAGTGCGCAGCTGATTGCATAAAAAGTGGGAGGCCGCGGAGGCCAACAATCGAGGTTCTGAGCAATGGTTGGTCCTAAGGTCCATACGACATGTCGGGTCTTGCTGTTGAACGATGGTGCCATGCGAGCCAGAAGGAACGACTGCTTTTAATGCCCAAGGCTGGTACCGTGCTTCGAGGCATATTACAAGGCATCTTGATGTCACCCTGAATATCTTCTGTTGGTTATCTAGTTAGGCAGCAAACCGGTCGCCTGAATGTTCCAACAACTTTGAGGCGTCAGTAGAGCCTGCCACTCCATGCTAATTGGTCAACGTGCTCGTGGGGATGGTTGGCCTCCCGCATCCTGACCTGCAACGGGCTGCAGAGTACATTCGCCCCATCTCATCAAGCCATCCGAACGCGACAAGTTCACCGAATTCTATTTCCACTAAGACGACGTACGTTAGACGGATAGTCAATCATACTCCAGCCAGTTTTGGCAGTATGCGCGAGTAGTGCCGCTCGGGTCGAATGTCAGGCGAGGAATGATTCGCTACAGGTGAGAGTAGGTAACGAGCATGTCAAGAGAAATTGGAAGAAAAAGAAAGAAGTGTCAAAGCCGAGTTCTTCTAATGAAAGCCATCGAAAGTACATAGATATTTGTTCTCTGAAAGATCGAAATACTTTAAAAGGGGCCTCGACTTCTGGTCAAATCCACCGCAGATGGCATTCTTCACGCTTTCATGTTTGACCTAACGAGTTGAGCGCAGTCTTCTTCTCCTGGCATGGTACTGCATGCACACCATCCATCGCTGTATCATCTCAACTTGCTTGAGAAGACTCATATTTTCCGGAAGATCAACCTGTATTAAGAAACATGTGAGTACTGACATTTTTCCACAACGTTTCTTTGAATTGGGGGTCAACCTTTATGGTTCTAAGGTAGTTAATGATACATGTATTCACCGCTGTGGAACCGCGGAAACACTACGGGAGGCCAGCGCTAACGATACCTCGTCAGCTTGAATTCAATATTTATCCCCGGACGAGGATTGTTTGTTTTGGTAATTCTGAGCTTTGTTTGGGGCACCAAGAGGTTTGTCATCTCCTAGAAGTCAAGGCACCACTGCTAATGTTAAACCAAGTTTGCTCTAGGTCACGTACAGAAATACGAAGCAGAGAGCCAATAGAATCATTTGAGTACTAGATACTGCCCCGAGAGAACAAGCTCAAGTTCAAATACTGTCATGCGTCGGGAGCCTCAACACCACGGAACCCCTCGGGTAACCCACGACTATTCTGGGGCCAATGAGCCAAGGGGTTGGCTGTCAACCACAGGTGGTTACATAAACAACGCCTACGCCCCTACTTCTGACGATTTCATCGATCCTTCACTGTTACCTCACACACAAACGAGCTCATTCAGCCCAGATTATTACGCCGCCCAATCTGATTATCAGTCTTCTGAACCCGCATCTCAAGCGCTTTAGGCGCTTCGGGGTGGATCTCCACACAGGGTCAATTCCCACCACGGATCATCACAGGGACTAGGAGTCTGGAACGATATGGACGCCGAAATGTACGCTCAGGAGGCGGTACAGACCCCCCATAACCCCGCCAGTCTGCCTCTTGAATTGAATCCTCCACAACAACCGCGTCAACTCCCGTACGTTTGTACCGGGAACCCAAACTGCACCAGAAGCTATGAGAAGAAGCATGAGCTCAAGTAAGTTCATACATCTCACTGCTTCCATGCCTGCACGGTATATCTGACATTAGAATCTCAGTCGACACATGAGGAAGCATAGCAGGCCATGCGCTTGTCCAGTTGAGAACTGCACTGCGAAGTTTGCGGATAAGAAGAGTTTGGACCGACACAAGGCCACTCATGGAATTGGAAGGGGTGAATTTGACTGTCCTGAGTGCACCGAAACGTTCACAAGGGCCGATAACTTGCACCGCCATCAGCAGAAGCAGCATTGATTAAGAGGCTAGAGCGTTGATACATTTGCGAAGGATTCATCATTTGGATTATGCGTTTACATTGCTGTATATCTCTATTCATAGTGCGCGTTCATGAATTTTAGATGTTGACTATCACGTCACTGCCTCGAACTCCACTCTAGCATTTCTAGCTCTCCCAAGTCTCTTCTATAATTACTCTGGGTGCCGGTAATCGGTCGACACAAATATTCACATTTATTTATTTTTTCAATGACCTCGTAAGATTTCGGCATCTAAGTATTGCATTCATCTACGCTAGATTCCGCCTTTTGATGCCTTTGCGCTTTCAGGACAGAGTTAGCCCGGTCAAAATGATGCTGCCCTCTCTGCTTGAGTGGCTCCCACCTGACGTTATCACCGCCCAGCAATCCTGTCCTGAAGTTTATTAAAACCGTACTTTTTACCTTCCACCTAGACCATTGACTATGCTGAACAATGACTTCCAGTCAATGAACTGACAAGTCAGTCGCACCGGGTTCACCTCGGATGCACCCCAAACCACACCCCCTTCGACGCAAGGCTTGCACTAATTGGCTGAAATTCATGCACATCTTTTAAACTAATGCCGGAGGCCAACTCCAAGGCTTTCTGAGCTAGCCCAACAGAAAGAAGCAGATAACAATCACTGTGCGCTTTCGTGCTGTAGCGACAAATGGTTGGTTGAGCATCCTTGCGATACTTTACTCCCTTGCTTATCACGAGGCAGGCTGACAACACCATCAACAGCTATTGAAGGAGACTACGAGCGATCCCAACATAGTCCCTGGCATTGATTTTGCTACAACATCTATCAGTGCATGGCATCACACCTGCAGTGAGCGACCCACTTTGGTCAGAGCAAAGATTACGCGACAGCTTGTGAGGACAGATCTTACACGTGCCGACTGCGGTCCGCAGGAGGGAACGGGGACTTCACTGAAAAGGCTGCTGTGTTGCGCACATTTAAAGACCGATTCCCTGGGGGTTTTGGGCTTTGCTATCTTCACCAATACCTCACATATCGAATTCCCAAATCACTTGGACATTACTGCTCTAGTATGTGCTACCACCCTATAAGATCAGCTACTGCGGGAGGCCTTTCTCACGAGTGACCACTGACTCAACCCAGAGAACTGAATGAATCGATGTGAAATCATCTGTTCACCAACAGTAGGGCTGCTCTGACCTACGCTGTGGACATATTAGGCCGTGGGTGTATGTACACTCGTCTATCCTGAACGGGGGCTCTGCTGACCCCCATATGTGTGCAACAGGGCTGATATTCGCCGTAATGCGACGCGTGGTACTTGAAAATGGGGTTTCAGAGGACAATTCGTATTCTTATTGCACAGCGTGGCAGTTGGAGGCTCTCCCTGAGGACGACCTAGACCTGTACGAAGTTAATTGAGCATCTCATGGCACACTCGGTCCACCCAATGCTTTCCACAGGCCTGCCCCAACTATCCAAGATCATCACTTCGCCTCTCTTGGCCATCCTTCCGGAACCACATCTTCAGGGCTCTAGGCTCCTGGGGTTGGATTGTCGCCATGAAGAAACCCCCAATTTGATCAGCGGCTTTCGCAGGTTCCGGTGGGATTAGCTATGACTGATGAAGAAGCAACGGCCCGGGCTGCCCAAATGGCATATGAGATCCAACATGTGTGCGAGTTTTGTGGGGAGGTATTTCAAGAGCCTAGGAACCTCACGTGAGTAATTCTTGTGGGCTCCAGCAGCCCAGGAAATGTAATAACGCAATCCAGGAGACATCGAGACAAGCACCTGAGGCCTTTTCAGTGTCTTTTTTACATGCCTGGAGCATTTCCAAGCCAGTGCATAGAGAGATTCGCTGCCGAGAAAGATTTAGACCGGCATCGTGACGTAACTCACAAGAAAAGGGAAAACGTGGAGAAGTACACGTGCGCTGACTGCGGGACTGAATTTACAAGATATGATAATCTCGTGCGCCACAGGAATGAGACTTGCAAATTTCGGGAGAAAGGGGGATGATAAGTCAGAGGGAGCTTGTTCTAGGAGATGGAGCATTTACAGATAGCCATGTCATATTTGGCCGAAAGACCAGACCAGAGTCGTTGGACGAGGGGACAAAATGAATGCATGCATTGAATAAATAATCCATGACCTAAGTCTGAGAGTGACCAGCAAATATGTTCTAGCTCAGATGAGATATTGTTTGCGTAAATTGGGAGTGATACATTAGTAAAGATCAAACTAATGATCTATCACATCATTTGAGAAGAAGAATTGTTAGAAGGAATAATTTCCGTCTCAAAACAACCGATGAATGACCAAAATCGACGCGCCACTCATGCTCAGCTGCAATAACTCTTGCTCGCCAGCGGCCATAGAATGTGCGGCTCCTCGAAGCCCTGGTTTGATCTCTTGGAGACTAGCTGCTAAACCGCATCATACGATGTGATGGACTTGCCGCTGCAGGCGACGGGAAGACGTGTATGCTAGGGTGAACGTTTTTCGTGCCTATGATCCGAATGCCGGCTTCCATGTGTACAGAAGAGACATGGGTAGTCGTACACATCCACCCAGCCTATGGTAGCAGTGTACACAAACGACAGACGGCTATGTGCGTCACCCTAAAGTTTCATAGAAATACGGGCTTAAGAAACGTTTCGAATCCTGCAACAAAGGTTCCTTTGCAGGTCTAAATGTACAATTACGCCCGCGCAAGGCTGACAGAGATAGACATCCTTTGAAGGTCTCTCCGATTCATTACTGTTCCTCTGCATATGTGCATGTAAGATGTATACTTAACTTTTACATTTTGAAGCCATTTACTCCACTTCATGCCTGTTTCTAGCCCCTCTCAGTCTCCAATCTTCCTCTTCCTCCTCCAATAGCCTCTGTCCAGGTAATCGCACAGCCCTATCCAAGGCTACGGGCAAACCTCGATGACGCCCTCTCAACATAACGAGACATAAGACTAGTTTGCTCCCGGGATGCCATCCTCCAGAGAAACTCATGGCATCTTTAGGAAGTCCAACAGATATGCCAACGCAGCCGTAGCCCGAAACCACTTCAAAAATGACATTGAAGACTGAAAAGTGCACCGGATCTTCCAGGAAGTGTGACGTCTCTATAGTTACGATAATCAGAACAGCCAGTGCGAGAAGCCACAGATCGTGTGCGAGTTGACCACGGATTTGCTGGTTCACGAAACTCATTCGAGTTTCAAATCCGCTGCCTCTCTTCTCGCTTTTTGCAGCACCAACACCAGCAAAGCTTAAATTCTCTCGTAGGAAGTGTGTCAAAATCCCGGTACCGCTAGGGTCCCTTTTCTCGTCCGGGTGAGAAGAGACTGGAGACATCTTATCATCGTCATAGATCCCTAGAGACCGCTCTTCGTAGACGTTGGAGTGTCGCATAGTAATCACCACAGGGTACACGGAAATGTACATCATGATAACATACAGTACCTGCAGCCCGGGATAGGCAGAGGCTATTGGGATGACGTAGAAGCCTCCAGAGCGGACAGCTAAAACGCAGTCAGTAGTTGTCTTTTTCCGACAGGAGTGTAGATAGTGACATACCTAACGCTTGGAATAAGCCGTCCAGAACTCTAGCCCCAGCAGGAATAGCTTCGATAACTGGGTTACCGATATTGAGAACCTCAAATGCCATCCAATCAATACCATTCGTCATGAGGACCATGAAGAAGAGCCACCACGTCGGTCGTGACGGGAAAAGATTGGTATAAACTCGACGCGGGTATTTCAGGATGAACTCCAATGTGCTCTTGAGCTCCACCAACGTTTCCTCGGCGGTCGTCACTCGAAGTATTCTCAATGCTGCCCAGAAGATGAGCCTCAGAAACAGCGGGTAGGCCGTGTTGCCCGCGAGAATGAGTAAGCCCATGGTTATGAGCACGAAATATGCCTGTTGGAAGGGCACTACGTTGGCGTCCAGCAATGACATCCCCGAATTGTTGAATGCTGAGACGGCGAAGAATATGCCGGCCCACCACGGGTTTGCACCGTTGGATGTTGCGACTGTCGGCATATTGTTCGCGATCCAGGCTCCGAGAGCAAGACTTCCTAGTACTTGCCAGAGCACTGAATACAGCGGGACCACGATAGACAACAGTTGAAGGGCCCGGTATTCGAGACCTCCTAGACAAGAGCGTTCGGGTCCCGTGAGGGAGTGGAACTGGGAGTTGCGGCCCTCTTTGGAAGCGCTGAGAAAGGACAGCCAAGGTCGAGTAGGTGTCTTGTCTGAATGGGTCGAAGTTATTGAACGGCGGGTGATATTTCCTGTGGTTTCGATGGTAATGTGATTACCCGCGGCTTGAGGTTGAGTCGATGTCTCTACGTCCATCAAGCCGGTGCCACTCGCAGCTCCTTTCTCTTGAGCCGCAGCGATATTGTTAATTGACACTGACAGGCCCCCATCCTGCCGGCTTCCTTCTTTCTGGGCACGAGCGACCGCCCGCAAGCTCTTTTCAAAGACATGCTTCCTCGCCACGACCGTCCATATCGATACCCAAACAGAACTACCGATAATAATAAGCAGCCACAGCATCACCTGTTGCCACACAGTCATCTCGCTGAGGTTGAGCGTGTTGAGTCCGGCTTCCGTCATGGCGGAGATGACGAGGAAAAGCGAGTCTACATAGCTGATGCTGCCGCGTGGATTCGACGAGCCGTAAAAGATTGCCGATGCGAGGAGGGTCGTGCCGATGAAGTAGGCATAATGCAGTGTTATGAAGTTGAGAGGTGGCAAGAGTGCCCGGAGTCCGCTCTTGGATGAATTAGCTTCATCCTGGTAGCGTTGACGAGAATTCGTCGCAGATTGTGGCATTGTGAGTGTTAACATCTCAACCAGGAGTCTGTCAGCACCGTTGGACGCCGAGCCGGCAAATAGATTAAACTTTCGAAATCGCGATTGCCAAGTCCGATAGATCTGCGCAGCCAAGGCCGACTTGGTTTTGTTGTCGTCACCTCTTAATTGCTCACTCAACCTTTCTCTTGACCATTTCCTGAGGGGAAACAGCAGTAAAAGTTCACACAAAACCCCTGTCAAACATTTTGCCGTCAACACAACATTTGGAACCTTTCAACCTTTTTCACAGCTCACAAATTGTCGGTGAGAGGGGTTCAGGAGTGGGTAAGAGCCACTTGACCAAGCCGAGTCATTCGTCAAAGGAGACAACAAAATTTCGCGCTAAAGGGGCACCGTCTGCAGAGCCAGTGCTTCTTCATCTCGCTTGGCACGTGGGCCCGCTGAAGCTTAATCTCACCGAGCTTCACCGACGATTTCAAAGTCAAGAGAGCTCTTCAGCCCAACAACTCACATAGGCCAGGATATACGAAGTTAAGGAGTAAACGAGAAGACGCAAGTTGCTTCACGGAGAGTGTATCGCAGCGAGTACACTTCATGAGGTGAAACACTAGTTCGGGCAAGCCAATTT
Organism: Colletotrichum acutatum; assembly: GCF_030867785.1. Lineage (NCBI taxonomy): Eukaryota > Fungi > Ascomycota > Sordariomycetes > Glomerellales > Glomerellaceae > Colletotrichum > Colletotrichum acutatum. The sequence continues at coordinate 56,768 of NW_026849188.1, forward strand.
ATTCAAACATCCTACTCGTGAACACCCAGCTACCATATCCAAAGACAGCCAAACCCAGCCATGTGAAATCAAGCTCCAGAGTGCCTTTTGTCGTAAGATACATATGCCGTGCTCCTCGGTATTTTTAGACCGGTATGAAAATTATAGAGACAAAAGAAAACAAATCCCTTGAGGACTCCCTAGTCCGCCAGCTACCTCTTCGCTTAGAATCCGAGGAGACCGTTGAAGGTGGTGGCAACAGCTGCGCTCTTGTCACCGGAGGCCAAAATCTGGGCCTTGGCGTCCAGGCACTGGGTCTTGGCAGCATCGTTGGCCTCGCAGACGTTGGTGAGCTGATCGCAGACGCGGTTGATGATGATGTTGGGGTTGAGGGCATCCTGCTGGCCCTGGGCAACGAGGGCGTCGGTGGGCAGGAAGGTTCCCTCGTCGGCCTTGCGGCCAGCACGGCCAAGCTGGAAGTCAATGGTGGGAGTGCACTTTCCGAAGTCAGCGGCACCAGTGGCAGCTCCACCGTTGTTGGCGTTGCCGGCGTTTCCAGTGTTGGCATTGCCGTTGTTGGCGTTGTTGTTGCCGGTGTTCTGGTTCTGGTTGTTGTTCTGGTTGTTGTTGTTGTTGTTGTTCGCGTTGCCAGTGTTGGCGTTACCGGTGTTGTTGCTCGCGCCGGCGTTTCCGCTGGCGGCACCGCCGCAGGAGCTTCCAGCGTTGGCATTTCCGGTGTTGGCATTGGCATTGCCGGCATTGTTGTTGTTGTTCTTGTTGCCGTTGTTCTGGTTGTTGTTGGCGTTACCGGTGTTGGCGTTACCAGTGTTGGCATTGCCGTTGTTGTTGCCGGCGTTGGCGTTGCCTCCGGCGGCAGCACCACCAGCAGCCTGGCCCTTGACGGTGAAGTTGGAGAAGCCCTGAGCCTGCATCACCTCGGCGACAGACAGACCAGTGGCGTCAAAGGGGTTCTGGAGAGAAGTGGCCGAGTTGGCGTTCTCGGCATCGGATCCGGTGACGGCCGGGTCGACGAGGGGCACGATGCCTCGAAGGGCCTCGGTGGCGGGGAGAGAGGCATCGCCGCAGATGCTGGGGACGCTGACGACGAAGGGGTTGAAGTTCTGCTCGGCGGCAACGACACCCTTGGCAGCCTCGAGAACGTCGGCACCGGTACCGAGGGCGGCGATCTTGTCGGCGAGAGTCAACTTGTCGCAGGGGTCGGCGGCGGCGAGGAGAACACCCGGGATGCCTCCGGCGAGGGTGGCGGCTTCACCGGGGTTGCCAGCCTGCAGAGAAGAGACGGCTTGAACGGGGACCTGCTCCTGGCCGAAGCGGGCTTCGACAGCGGCCAGAACGGCGGAGATGAGAAGGATCTTAGAGTAAGACATGTTTGCTGATTTGAGGTTGTGAAGGGTTGGTTGAAGCAACGTTTACTGGGTGTCGAAGAATCGAACGGGGTTTAGAAGTTAAAAGTTGGAAAAAAGATTGTAATAGACCGGCTAGCGGTGTGTAGTTGGATCAGGACAAGAAAGAGTGTCGAGAACGTAAAAAAGTTCACAGAACTGAAAGATTGAAGAGTAGAGAAGGATGTTTGTTGGCTGCTGGTTGAGGAGGGAAGAAAAGAGAGTTGGGATGACAGGCGGGATCATCAACATTATATAGATCTGAGAGTGTCCGATGTCAGATGAGTTGTTTCCATGATCCCACGGCTCTCTTGCTACGCGCATAGGCAAGAAGGGGGCAAGACGAGACAGTCTGCGACGATGACAACCCATGGCGGGCATCTTCCCATCCCTTCTAGATGCCGTTCCCACTTTCTCTCATACATGGGATCGTAGCCGAGAAGGCAAGCCAACTCTGCCTGCTTTCTGTCTTGCTCAGCCATCAGTAAACGCCGCCTCGTGGGAGAGTATGCCTAGGTCGAGGTCGCAACGTGCCGCAATGTCCTACTCATGGCCCCGACCACCCCCTTAGCGACGATCATACTAGAGCAATGGGATGAAATAGCCATGGTGCGGCAAGGACGTCACGGCCATCACAGTGGCCCAAGTCGTCCGCGTGCTGCAAAGTGTCGTCCCAACTGGCCTCACACGCACAGTTTGTCTCATGTTGC
>NW_026849189.1:0-58123 GCF_030867785.1 Colletotrichum acutatum
GGCATCAAGATGCTGGGGAATAGCCCAAGGCCAGGCGGACAAGGAGGGCGGGAATTCCACCAGAATCCTGGCTGAGCACTTTGCTGGGCTGCTCACTCTGACACCCCTTGAGCTTCTCCCGCTGTCAATGCATGCTCTCAGTTCGCGGAACGCCGGAAACCAAAATTCCCTATCCGACATGGCCTACGCTGCAATGGGGCTTCTCCGCTACCGAATCGAGCGAGACCGCGATGCCAGCTTCGAGCCCACCCTCTTCCAAACGCTGGCCCATCTGTCACTCAAGAATGACAGCGACAAGATCGTCGACCGCATCATCAGCCTTCTTCCTCGTCAAAGACTCTCCAGTGATATCCCGAGACACTCATCGGACGACATGATCTGGACAAGCCTTTGCGAAAAGGATTGCTTCGGTACCCTTGTTCACCACATCACCCCCCTGTGCGAGGTCGTGGGTGTAGCTGAAGAGGACCAAACTGTCTTTCTTGATGGCTGCCATGCAATCAATATCCGGTGGAAAGACTTCCCGCGTGTAAAGGTACATGGCGGTCAAGGTGGAGCCAAGAAAATTGTTACACGCGCCATGGTTCTCGGCAGTGCCGCACTCATGGGCATGATGATTCCTTTCGCCATATTTGCGGGGGCAGGCCATGCTGCTTCAGAGAGTTCCAACTCCAGATGGTTTAGACGAGTACCAGACTCCGGAAATGAATCTCCCTTCAGACCTCGGGCGGGGCTTGGGCAAGCCATCGACAGACTTGGACGCCGGGACCTCGGGGGCAGCAACAACATCTCAAACGCAATGCTAGCTTTGGCTGTCATTTGCTCTATCTTTGCCTACCTCATCGCTGTCGGGATATCTTTCATCCTCCATCGTTTTCTATCAGGGACATTCCTTGGTTGCAGCCCCTGTCTCGTTGGGTTCGAAGGCGTCATGCCAATCAGGGAGATCGAAGAGCGTATTTTTGGCATTTACATTGGGAGACTGAGATACGCCTCATCCGCCTCGCATCTCTTCACGGATGAACGAGATTTGGACCCTGAGAATAGATGGTATCAGGAAGGCAAACCCTCTTGGATAGAGGGCAAGGGTGACTCTGAAGAGATCGTCAAGCTTCTCAAGAAAGGGCAGCGGGTGTTTACGCTTGTAGACTTAGGAACTCTTTCAGTCATCGTCTTCGCGGCCGAGAGACCCCCTTCGGTAGCTCTCCTTACTGGCAGAGAGGGGGGGATGCTTAGAGCTGTTCTGTGTAGCTGGAGCTTCCGGAACGATTGCCTCTACAAGGAAGCCGTCGTCAGAATGCCTTCGAGTGTCTTGGCTGACGCAAGACCTACGAGCTGGGTAAAGCTCTGCATTCATTCTCTGGACGAAGCGCGTCAAGCACACTTCTGAGTACCCGGGGTCGAAGAAAGATGCGGCCAGACTAGGAAATTGACGACTTTGATCGAAGGCTTTGCGACACAGATCAAAGATAACAAGAAGAACGCTCGAAAAAGAGCAGACATCGAGATGTAACAAGTTGACGGAGCACAATATCTGCCAATTCACATTAAGAGGACAGCTCACGCCCCCGAAAAATTAGATTCGACTCCTTGAGTGGCGCTGAAGGCGTTGACTAGTGCTTTCATGGATGGGCCAAGGTGACGTGTGACGCGTGTGACGTGCGAGAAAGCTTAGCCAGCAATGCGTACGACGCCTTAATAACAGCACTCGAGGCTGCCACGACTGCTTATTTATCATAATACAGCATGCGAGTCTGCCCAAGATACCAGTGATGATGCCCAAAAGGTTTGCCCCTCCAAGAGTCGGGCGCCAAACCTTGTCTCTTCGTCAGCCGCTATCACATGTCTTGTTCTAGACTCCGTGATATTTGGCGATGGCGATACAATTAATCGATCCCTTTCTTCGATATGTATTAAATTCTTTTCCGGGTTTCTGCATGTACTTGGCACGCTTGACCTGCTAGCTACTTTGTCTTCGTATTTGCTAGCTTCAGCAGCGACGGGAAGATGCAATATGCTTGGCTTCGAATGCCTATCACCGGTCCCGTGGGTGGTAATTGCGGTGCCGTGGTACCCAACAATGCCATTGGTCATATAGTTCAGGCCAAACGTGATTAATCCGAGTTTGAAAATGAGTAGAATTGTGAGCACCATCCGACTGACTTGCGTTGCATTCCTCCCTTACTTGCCCCTGGAAGCTTATTGGCGCACCTGAGGATCATCTCTGCAAGCCGCACATGCTACCTGTTAGACCGTTCAATCTTATATCAGCTCTGAGATTCCTAAGTGGCAATTCTCTCTGTACTTGTTCTATGCTTCCTTAGTGAGCTGGTGGTATTATGACTTTTGTCTGTCTTTGGAGGCTCTGGTATGAATATGGTATTTTAATTTTTGCAGTAATATGACTTGTAAAATATAGTGATCTTTAAGGGCATGATGGCGGCAATGAAAGCAGGTGCCTATTTAATTTTAACCTCGAATACGGTACATTGCTTAACTTTCTAGTCGGTTTCAAAATCGAGAATTTGGATTCAACCGCTAGAAACCCCTCTTGCTTCCTTTCGATCAATTGATGTCAACCCCAAAGTCAACCGTGAACATGGCTCTAGTCTTCAAAAGTTGCAAGTGAGAAGAACAGAAGTGGCGGAACGGCATGGATGCGAAGTAATTATGACTCAGTTGAATATTTATAGACTTGGGTTTTGCGGATGATTTGAGTTTCCAGGGAAGAGAAAGGTGTTTGGGGAAAATGGCGTCAAATAGTCTTGCCGACTTGCGTGGACCAAGGTAATGGCGCATTGAATGACGAGCTGTCTGCATAAGTCAATAAGCATCGCCATGGCTGCTACTGACGATCTTTTCTGCAAACTTCATAGCAACTGACCATGGGCTAAGTCTCAGCTTGTGACTTACAGCAAGAGAACCGGCTCTGGCTTAGCAGTAGAAATACTGAGACGATAGAAGGCTCATGAGGATTCGAAAAAGTACCAAGCGTTACGGCGAACACTGATGCGGACTACGTGTCTGTTTCATTGGGAGCTGCGAATCGTTCGATGTTGGCTTTCACGATTATCGTTGTAAGCCAGCTGTCGTGTGGCACCTCGTAGAGACCCCATTGGCTAGGCAGACCATACATTGCATATTATTGGAGTAATCCTGGTCCGCCCAGCTCGCCGCCGTTCTAGGTCTCCATCAATGCATAAGTACCTACTTATAAAAGTCCCTTTGGATCCTCATTTGTGGTTCTCTGCTTCTTGCTCGCTTTTCTTCATTCTTCCTCAAACTCAGGTCGTTCCTGAGAAGGTGCTGCGTAGACCTTGTCTTTCCCGCGCTCCGTCTTTAGTCATTACGTCTCTTCAACGCACCGCATCACTCCACAGCTTCCACTTCGATCTCATCCAACCTGCAGTTGACAAATCACCATCGTTCGCTATCTCGGATCCACATGGACACATGGCCTGTCGACCCTGGAATGGCCCTTGATTTTGATGTGGCCCGAGCGGTGACTTTGTCACGTGCAGAAATCTTTGCCAAGGATTTGGAACATCAACTCTCGACATATCTCAGTTGTTACTATCAGATAACAAATCTACGAATCTGGGACAGGCATCCAAAGCTTCCTTTCACAGTGTTCAGGATCATTGATGCCCAACAGGTGGGCCGGCCCCGCCAACGAGCTTTGCAAAAGGTCCAGACCAATCTGCCATGCGAGTACATCACACATATCGCATCGAAAGGGTCTCGGTAATATGACCAATCATGAATCCACCAACACAGCGACCCAGACGTCAACACGTATGAACGCACGCCAAGTCGCTGCCTTGCCCTTATTTCTTACTGCACCCGGTCGCCTTCATTGCCTAAAAGTTGCGTTCACCCTAGTGAAGAGGCAAGTAACAGGACTAATTCTTAGAAAATTCAAGTTCATGCGCTCGTTCCGCCTTTAATTAGTACGCCATGGGCGCTTCATTGGTTTCTTCTCACAATGTTATCCGAACCATGCCTCCAGCGCTGGAGGCGGGGTCCGCTGACACGATCTGACTACGTCCCAACCGCACTTCGCTTACCCTGACCAGTAGCCGATTGCCGCGTCTGAGATATTTACAGTCCATTGCTCTCAAGACGCGATTCCTGAAGTCTAGGCCCTGGAAGGGCGAGGCCACGACCAACTAACCCTAGCATACACGTATGACGGGACGCAGCGTGCAACAATTTCTAATTATTCCACCTCTAAACTTGTGCCATGTTATTGTGATCATTATCAGTAGACGGTGATGAAAGCCTTGTAGATTGTTTCTCCGGAAGTTTTTCCGTAGGCAATGAATCATTCTGCTCGTCACCTTCGCTCTCGTTACAACTCAGCTACATTCAACGGACTGAGGACCCCGGCGACCACTTGAATTTCACGCAAGTGCTTCAAAGTACCTGGCCTTCATATCTGATACCCAAAGCTTGGGGGCCTGCGTTGAAATTGTTTGTCTTACCTATGTACCTGGTCTCATTACAGGTGTGAGTAAGATGCTCTCTGCCCAAGCAAGATTGTTCCAGCTCCGAACTGGTGAGGGAACCCTGCCAACTCGTAATATCCCTTGGCTGTTGCGGCGGTATCGTGCAGGTAACCGCAGTCACCGGAGGATATGACTTCCTCCAAGAATTGTTCAATTCATTGCTTGAGTCTAGGTGTAGCGCAGAATTCCGCGCGGTTATGCAGCCAGTTCGTCACCTGATTGGTGAGGCGCTCACCATAAGTAAACATGTGTCCGTATTCATCCCCTACAGGCTACTGCCGACCAATCGATGCCAAATTGGAACATAACGGAGAGCTTGTTACCTATGTAGCGAAAGGTTCTGCCCGTGACCGTATAACCAAGTGTATCCTTTTAACCCCCCCCCCCCCCTTCACCCTCCCCGGTTTCAGGTACAAGACTTTAAGGTGAGGAAAGGTGTGGGGTAGCCCGGGGGACAAGATATGGCTGTCACTTGAGGCATCTCGGGTGGAGCGCCGGAGCCAGTCGACTCGACGCTAATATACCGACAAGTTGATGTTCAGATAATCGAGTATACCGATAAATCGACCCCTCACCTACATCATACGAGCTCTCGCGTTAAAATATGAGGGGCAAGATCACGCCCAACTTTCGCGCGGCGGCGGTTTCGCGCGGGAGCGAACAACACTTTGAGATTTTGATGGTCCGCCGAACAGCGGTACAACACCAGGATTCTGATCAATCCCATCTGTACCGGGGAGGGCATAAGGCGTCACTGGATACTGCTACAGTCTGGAGAGTGATCGGTCTTTGGCAGAGCCACTGGTCCGTAAAGTTAACAATATAAAGGCCTTTTGGATCTGCCGATTCCCACTGTTTCCATATACTTTCTGCATTTGAATCGCATCAGAGACTTCCCCAGCTAAGTTTGAAAAGCTTGAATTCATCATATCACACTGATAACAGCCCCTTCCCTTCTCGTTACCAAGAAGCTTCCCGCGGGGGAGCCTTCTCCCCGAAGATGAACATATCTGAGTACGATCCATCTCCCTCAACGCATAGCCTTGCTGTCGGAATCAGCGCGCGTAGGGATGAGTTCTTTTTGCTAAGGGTGTGAACCTCAGGCAAAATTCTACAGCTGGGACGAGGGGCCCATGCTCCGCAAATGGTCAAACTAGAGAGGCCGCCGCGCTTCGGCAACAGCGCCTCATCACATTTGAAGCCGAGCCACTTGAGGCTGGAAACAGGCTCGTCTTATTGCCCACTCAAACGAGAGATGTCGAAATCGCAGAGGAAGCCCACCGCCAGAGAATTGCCGCCGAGCTGGAGTCGTTGTAATCCAAGGTACTGCAAGAGGGGAAGCATGGAACGGCCGTGAATGTTGACCTCATTGGTGTATGGCCGATCGAAGGAGAGGAGGGCTCGGTCACGCGAATGAACGTATCTGCGGGAATGAAGCACAGCAAAATTGTATGCCAAAGAAATCGGAGTGGCTGGGAGATACTTCACCGTAGGGCAGAGGCGAGAAGACGTAGAGGAAGACAGTGTGGGTCTGACGGACCGGCGGGAGGTTACATCAAGCAACAGAATGTTCCATGCCAAGCTTTTACAAGCACAGGGTCCTGAATTCAGTGATGCCGGGTGATGTCACTTGAAAGCCACATGGCTTGGCTTGGTTGAGTGCGATTGATGCATTGTAGGCACTGCTTTTCTCTCTTATGCAACTAAGATCAATCACATACTGCAAAGACTGATGAATGTTTGCGATAACATTATGCTGACACCTTGATAATATGAAAAGTCTCTAATGCTTATCGAAGATGGCAGAGCCAATCAGAAAGGCTGCAACCACACTAATCTCTTCCATTCCGTCCCATGATTGGTCGGTAAGACTATCAAGACTTCTTATGTCCAGGGCACATGACACTGACTTGTGTTGTGGTAAACTTAGGGAAGGGGTTGGGCAGGTTCAGGTTGAGGTTATTGGTCGGCTTCCGCGGCACGGTGATTTGCTCGTCAGCCATGAACTGCTTGCATCCCCAAGTGAGAACGCCGTTCTTTACAACATCGCCACCACCGCAGGCATTTTGAGCTGCAAGGTAAGTAAGTCAGCAATCTTATGTCCACTCTAACATATTCCGTCAACGAGTCGACTTACGTCCAATGGGACCATCTTGACCAGCCTTGCCATAGGCGACAATCCGTGTTGGAGGAGGGTCGTTGCGAGCAGCTTCAGTAACGGCGTCGTCCAGGTAGTACTAGAAAAGCGTTAGTATGTCACCGAACGGGGTGACTGGATATCATGTCTAGATAGAGTAGAACTAACCTGATGAACAGCAGCAACCTCGGCACAGCTGGCCTGGGTTCGGTGCTGCTTATCAACTTTGGTGCCACGCCTTGCCGCATCCTGCAAGCTAGTCTGGCACCGCTCAAGCGCAACGACAACCTGAGGCTTCAGACGCGAGTCCGCGTAGGTGTACAAGAATGGGCCACCTTTGAGGTTGGAAGAGAGATAGACGTCCTTACCGAGGGCCATGGCGGCCATCATGACAGGTTGTCTGTTGAAGCGGACTCTATCCGCATTGAACTTTGTCTGCATTTCGTTGAAGGCTGCGCGGGCGAGCCCGTAGAGCTGACCGTCGTTGAAGAGCGTTCCGATGTCTTGCTCAAAGGTGAGCTTGGCGGAGTAAACAAAACGTTGTGCATCGTCGCGCGCGGCTTTGTCGAGGGTGAGTCCAAACGTTTGAGCAGCGACGTTGAGGATGAGGGTGAAGAGCAAAAAGAGTGACGAGAGACTGGCTCCCCAGCTATTGCCGGCGTTGAACCACATTGCGGATTACTTTGAGACTACTTCAGATTCTAGAGCAGGGCTTCCAGTGATAGACTGGCAAAAGAGTGTAAAGGCGGAGGGCCGGATAAGGAATGAATGTACGCGAGACCGCGAAATAGTTCAAGAGAGTGACAGTATGATGCGACGATGGTTATAGCATCGCGAGAGAGACACAGGGTACCTTGAGGAACCGGGCTGAGTTGCCGATGACATAGTTAAGGTATTTGTCAGATGGACTTATGAACAACTGCTCTAAACTCTGTGACTGACTTGTTAACTGAACTATCTCTTGGCAGTAATCTGACAGCTTTCTCAACATCCCAGCAAGAGTTGGCCAGGGCCATTAGTTCGCCTGACGTTGATTAAAGGTCGAAGTCAAACCAATACCAATAATAGCCTACAAAAACGGCTTCGGAGTGGAAATACTTGCCCGACGGAACCGATCTAGTACGTTAAGGGAGATAGAGTTTAAGGAACAGTAAGGCTAATTAGAGTCGGCGCCCGCGGCGGCTGGAGGCGACGCCGGGGGGGTAACCCACGTGAGGGCAGACCGATTGACAAGAAGAGTATAGCTTATTAGATATACGAATATACACATCGGTGGGCAGGTAATAACGACGGTATGCCCGGGTATCTTGGTGGCCTTGGCTCTTGGGGCGGAGGAGTTTCGTCTCATGTTGTGACAGCCTTTGTCTTGGCGCGCGCGGTTGCCGGCAAGGCGGTAAAACCGTAAAACTCAAAGTCAATCTCAACCACCGCGGCGCTGTTGCGGGCAGCAAAGTAAAAGGAAATAACGAGCAGAAATATGATAAGCCCGGAGCTGCCGAGGGCCTCTGCTTCATTTATGATGTCCGTATTCCGTACGTAGTCGGCGACTGTCCGTACAATACCTGATGACACTGACTCGCTCTTCGGCCCGAGCACCGGTACGCACCGCCACGACAAGACGCTTAGAGTTAATTAAGGGAGTAGAGACTAAGGCACTTTGAGATGTTCCAGATCCATCACATATTGAAGTCCGCTTGGCGCGGAGACAAGTTGAGAGTGGTTCATGCTACAACAGCAGTTATAGTCATACAACCACCGCCGTGTCGTTGATGGTTGTGTTTGAGAATTCGAGCAAACCATTCCATTCATTCAGCATCAACCTGTGCTTCTGATTTCTTAGTCACTCTTTTCTTCGATAGCCAAACATGAAGGCTTGCACATTGAGTCTCGGGCTCTTTGCCGTGCTCGCACTTGCTCAGAGCGACTCAACGGCCGAGGAGGTCTTTGGAGCTATTGACCAGTGCAGCACGGCCAACTTTGACCAATGTCTGAAAGACTCCACTGCTCCTCATCGTTGCCTCAAGGTCCAAAAGTTTGCAGAGTGAGGATTCCACTTTATGATATGTCTTCTGCAAGTATTGACAAGCTGCTAGGGAGATTGTTCAAGACACATGTGTTTTCAGCTGCCCTGATCAGTCACCTTGCCTCACAAAATGTGGTACAGACCGTGGTGGCGCGTGGTGTGGTGAGGCGTAAGTAGAAGTCTCTCGATATGATCCAGCAATGTGAAGGTACTGACCCAGCGAATAGAGGTACCTGCTTCTGCGATCAGGGCTGGGATACCGCTCAGCCTGCTCCCGCAGACCCTTATGATCTCTCATGGGTGAAGAAGTGGGCTGCCATTGGCGATTCTTAGTGAGTTCTCATCAACCTATGTGGCTAGTACTCATCATTCTGACTTGATTGTTCTTCACAGCTCCGCCGGCATTGGCTCCGGTTCGCCATACCCTAACAGCTCAACCACCTGCGCTCGATACGACCAGTCGTACCCAGCCTACATGCAATCCCACGAACTCATGCCCGAGTCTGCTGAATTCGAGTTCCTCGCCTGCTCTGGCGCCACCGCTCCTGAGATCCTCGCCAACCAGGTCTCAGCGCTGGGCACCGGCTACGACATCATCACCGTCAGCGCCGGCGGCAACGACGTCGGCCTGACCAGCATCCTCAACGCCTGCATCTTCCAGTGGAACCCCTTTGCCAACTGCCCCGACGAGATGCAGGCCACGCTGAACCTCATCCGGGATACTCTTCCGGGCAACTTGGACAAGTTGTACGCTGGTCTCAAGAACAAGATTAACCCGGGCCGCAAGATTTACGTCACGGGCTACGCGAACTTCTTTGATAACACCACGACTGCCTGCGACGACGTCAGCTGGTCGTTCTGGTTCAACAGCGCCAACAAGCAGAAGCTCACCACTGAGCGCAGAACGCTGATGAACGAGCTCACTACTGCCGTCAACAACGTCATCGAGGCCGCGGTCAGGAGAGCCGGTGCCTCGTTCGAGTTTGTCGACTACAATCAATACTTCTCTGTGCTTCAGGGCCGTTTCTGCGAGGGTGCCACCAAGGAGCCCAACGGAAATCGCGATGGTCTTCTCTTCTTTGAGTGGTCTAGCAAGAACGACGATACCACCCTCGCGAGACGTGAAGCCGAGCCCGAGGTTGCATCTTTCAACAACGACCAGATGCTTCCTCGTGCGACCCCCACGATTGGCGACGTCGATTCATCTCTGGAGATGCGCAGTACCAAGCTGGGCCTCTTGTCCATCCTCTCCAAGCGCGCCGGACAAATCTGGAGCGCCTTCCCCCGCAGACAGACCACCAAGTCGAACACGAAGACGCCCGTCCTGGAAGTCCGCCAAGGCACGGCTGCATCGCCGTCAATTGAGCAGTACATCGCCGACCAAATCACGGAAGCGCGCAAACGCAACTCCAGCCTCGTCATCTCTCTCGCCGACAACAGCGCCGCGGACCCGGCCTTCAGGGGCCGCAATAACATCGAGGTCTCGGACTTCATTGGCGACGAGATCAAGAGGGTGTTCCACCCGCGTCCTGGCGGCCACGCCGTGATTGCGAACCTCGTCATGTGGCGTCTGGCCGAGGACAACGCCGCGACGGTCGGCGACAAGGAGTTTGGTGCCACCGAGGCTGCGGGCTGTGCTGTTCCTGTCCCGAGCACACCGTCTATGCCTGAGACGATTCCCGGCGTGCTGCCGAATTGTCAGGCTGCTGCGCTTAAGTGCTTGAACTGCTTGGGTGGCGCGAGTGGTCTTGGTGTGTTTGTTTGCAATTTCCAGCACCACTCTGATTGTAATGCTTGTGGCGGTGGTGACGGATGCCCGTGCTAGACATGCCGCGGAGGTTGCGTGGATAATACGATGGTTGTTGCAGGGGAAATGTGACCAGCGAACTTGAGCCTTTCCTTCTTCTCGTTGGTCCAGAGATATCACTTAGCCTACAGTCAAAATATTTCATTAGTTCAAACACTTGTGCCATCTGTGATATCCCGGTGATGTTGGCCGCAAGCACACTGTTGTAAATGTCGATGCAGAAAGAAAAGGCAGACACGGTGAACCTACTATGGTAGCTGGGTATCAGAATCAGATTCTTGCAGTGACAGATCTCTAACACCCTTGCATATCTATGGCTTCAACTCTACTGTAACTATTACTCCAGCTTCCGACCCTTTGCCGATCAAGTTGGCCTTCAACTCTTCTGCCCGTTGCTCCTCGCCAACCATTGAAATCTCCAACCTCAGTTCCTTCAAGTTCCTGGGCCGGTTTTCCAGGTACTCGACAATCTTGCCCTCAAGCGATTGCCACATGGGAACCACAGGGTCGTCTTCTTCCCAATCGAGGTCGTCCCACTGATAGTGCCACCAAAAGAACATTTCGTTGGTGATAGTCAACGCCTGGAGGCCCTCGGGGAGTACATCCGCCAGGTTTGACGAGCCTTTTGTTTCCCAGCCGAGGAGTACCGGCAGAGAAATGGAGAGCCGAGTTAGTTGGGTGAATTCCTTGAGTGACCCAAGTGAGCCACGGATTCCCCAGGGTCCGACCTCGCCGCAATCGATGGCCGTGGACGTCCATAGTGTCATCGCAAAGGAGAGCTCTTCGAGTGATGCCTTCAGTGTGTCGATCGAACTCCTCAGCGTCTCTAAGTCTACCCAGTCGGACGCGTACTCAGCGTCAATAACGTATCCGCAACGGAATGTCTTGAGATTTGGGGAAGCTCGCAAGAGTTGGCCAATATTCTCCTCGGAGAGCTGGCATCTGCTTAGAACCAGCTCTTCCAGTGTAGCTGCTGATGGCTTCGGATGAGGAGCTGGCCAGATGATTGATTTCCCTCCGTCTTCCGCTCGATGAAGCTCAAGAGTTCGAATCTGCGGAAGGTAAAAGAAGGGGAGAATATTCTCAGCGTAGACGTAGAAGTTGAACTCGTTTGCCGAATCTCCGTTCGGGGTTGGAACTAGAACCTTGATTGTTTCCACATTGCTGAAAGAAGAACCAGCGGCAGCGCCCGAAGCGACTAATTGGCTCAGAAGAGTCAAGAACTCATCACCGGGTGGGCGAGATTGTGTCCATTCGTCGTGATCGTTCCGGTCATAGGTCTGCACCTCAAGCGTCTTGAGGGCTGGGAGCCGCGATAACAGGATGGCGGTGGTTTGTGCAAGCGGAACCTCTGATTCTTGTAAGAGTGCCTCAGACCGTTCGGCCGGCAGGCGAGACTCGGTGATCCATGATTTGATGGTAGCTCTATCGCTCGAGGTGAGACGTTTTGCAAGTAACGCGGCTTGAGAGTTCTTCGCAGCCCTGACACCGCGTAGCGTTACGTCTCCGATAGCGGTAAGATGTGATGCGTTGCCCAACAGTCGTCGCATGTCCTCGACGGCTGTTGTGAGATCTGACTGATCCCAGTCCCACAAAAAGGCGGTTGGTGTTGCTTCGTTGGCCATGATGGGATTGCCTTGCTGATTCAATGAGATCGAATAAACCATTTGTGTGATGCTCAATCAAGTCAGCGGAGAGAGTGGGAAATTGTCCTTATTCAACGTGGAAACCACGGTGAAAGTGGTTCTCAACGACGTGTTCGTCCCGCCCGAGTGGTACCTGCGTTGCTCCGTCTGATTATATTTAGCGGCTCATTCCCTAGAGTTTTGGTCAGCGAAACCTTAAACAGCCCTGTCGATTAACGTCTTACACGCCAACTTGGCGTGTCAAGGGTCAGTCATGTCATGTCAGTCATGCTGTCTGTCAATGCCATCCATGCCAAGCCGCGTTTGTGGGGTCTCTGTACTATGGATATACGAATTCTACCTAGTGGTTCTTGCACAATAAGAAATACTTCCGAGCTCCTCAAAAGGAGAGAAAAGAATTAAGCATCATCCTCATCCATGATCAGTCATCAACCACCATGTAAGGTTAGCCACTGCACGAGCCACCTGTTGTACGGTGGCTGATTTTTCTCGATATGTGGCTGATGAAAATGTGGCTGTTCGTCTCCAAGTGGGGCTCCGTTATCCGAAGCTGATACGAAAGCATCGCAACATCGTCTCATTCATCATCAGAACCCGAGCATTGCGAGCACCTCGTAAACTCGGAAACCCACGACATTATCCACATCATTCGCAGTGCGATGGATTATCAACAACGGCAATGCCGAAACGATGGAATTCTAACAACTACTTTGCTTGTAAAGAACGAAAAAGAGCGAACACGCGTACAATGCGAGCCACTAACATGCTGCGGTCCGGCATCAGCCTCAAACGGCGTTCCGGCGATGTCCAGAAAACTCCGCTTCAGCGCCGCTTACGCAAACGTGAATTCATCGCCAAATCTACCGTATCCGGCGCGGGTTCTCAGACATGTCGTATAAATTCATCAATATCCTTTCGCATCATATTCTGAATGCCCATAAATGCAACTGACGCTTTGCCAACTACGGAAATTATGTCTATCATAGACTCGAAAAGAAGTTTGGCGACTGCCGAGACGGAGGACGCCGAGTCTCTTTGCAACGTCCCTCCTCCATACGAGTTGCACTCCACCGGTGCACTGTTGTCTAGCGAGGCTGCAATACAGTGTCAGAATAGCATGCTCTTCTGCATACTCCGTACTTGGGACTGACCTTCAAGCAGCTGACGGCCATGTGAACATCAACTTCCAGTCGCAGAATCCAGGGGAGCTGTGGGAGCAACTTCCCCCTTTCCCCGCAGCCGAGGATAATGCGTTGCCGAACATCAACCTCAAGCCCGTACCCTTCTTGAACGTCGTGATACACGTTGTGGGCAGCCGCGGTGAGTTCCTTGAAGAATTTGATCGTGGTACTTGACCAATTGATAGTGCCTACTAACACCAGTGTAACTAGGTGATGTTCAGCCATTCATAGCACTAGGCACAGCTCTCCGCCGTTACGGCCATCGAGTTCGCCTAGCCACACATGACACCTTTGCCAGATTCGTGACCGACCCTGGCTTAGAGTTCTTCCCGATTGGCGGAGATCCCGCCGACTTGATGTCGGTAAGTCTTGCGTTTGCCCCTTGAATCTTCCATTTCTTGCGCTTGCTGCTAACGGATACCAAGTACATGGTCCGAAATCCTGGTCTGATTCCTTCTATGGAGTCTCTTAAGGGTGGCGACGTGGGGAAGAAACGACGAATGATACGCGAAATGCTCCACGGATGCTGGCGTTCCTGCATTGATCCCGATCCCATCAGCAACCGACCGTTCGTAGCCGACGCCATCATCGCCAACCCTCCGAGCTTCGCCCACGTGCATTGTGCGCAAGCCCTCGGCATTCCAGCCCACATCATGTTCACCATGCCCTGGACGGCGACTCGTGCTTTCCCTCACCCGCTAGCAAACATCCAGCGCAGCAAGGACCTGGAGCCACAGGCCACCAATTGGCTGTCGTATGGCGTCGTTGAGTTGATGACCTGGCAGGGTCTGGGCGATGTCATCAACAGCTGGCGAAGGAAACATCTTCAGCTTGCGCCGATTCCCGCCAGCATGGGACCAGGCGTGACAACTTTTCTCAAGATCCCCCACACATACTGCTGGTCACCGGCCGTGGTTCCCAAGCCTGCCGATTGGGGTCCAGAGATTGACGTTTGTGGCTTCTTCATGCGCGACGAGCCATCCTATAAGCCACCTGCTGACTTGGACGCCTTTATTTCAGCCGTTCCGCCTCCGTTGTATGTTGGATTCGGTAGTATTGTTGTCGATGACCCAGGACGTTTGACAGACGTAATCCTCGAGGCCGCGGGCATTTGCGGCATCCGTGTCATCATCTCGCGAGGATGGAGCAAGCTCGGCGAGGGGAAGTCAAGCACAAACAGCGTGTTTTATCTCGGAGATTGCCCACACGAGTGGGTGTTCAAAAGAGTGTCAGCCGTGGTGCATCATGGAGGAGCTGGAACGACAGCTTGTGGCCTTATCAATGCGAGACCGACTATCATCGTGCCGTTCTTCGGCGACCAGCCGTTTTGGGGCCGGGTCATTGCAAAGTCAGGAGCGGGACCGTTACCGATTCCTCAAAAAGAGCTCCACACGCAGAAGCTCGTAGAGGCAATTCAGTATTGTCTGTCGCCCGAAGCAAACCGTGCCGTCCAAGAAGTAGCCAGCGCCATGCGGCAAGAACGTGGCGTCGATACCGCTACAGAGTCGTTCCATCGTAACATTCCTGCCAGCGATCTGAGCTGCGATCTGATTTCTGGTCAACGCGCCGCCTGGCTGTTTGAAAAGCAGTCCAAAACGGGCATCAAGCGGATAAGGCTTTCAAATCAAGCAGCATCATCTCTGATCGTTGCGAAGAAGATGAAGATGTCTGACTTGAAGCCTCTGCGAACGAAAGAATACGACACCGATGTGAAACGATGGGATCCCATCACTGGTGGTGCCTCTTCACTCCTAGGCACCGTCACCGACTTCACCGTCGCTCTGGGCGGCACCTTCATCGATCCATGGAAGGAATACAAGCGTTCCCGGGCGTCTGGTCATGAGGCCGGCTCGGCGAGCGGTGCGGCCGCAGTGGCTGTGGGTAAGGGATTTGCCTCCATGTCTGGAGCGATCGTCAAGGGCGGCCTTGTGAGCATGCCCCTCGCCATCACAGAAGGCCTTCACAACGCTCCCAGTCTGTACGGCGACAAGGTACGAGACAATGGCAAGGTAGAAGACTGGAAGAGCGGAGGAGTTGTAGCCGCAAAGGTAAACCTGGTTATTAAATGAGATCATCCGAGCTTGTAGCTGACGTGAACCTAGACTTTTGGAACCGGATTCTATGACGGACTGACGGGTGTCTTCACCGATCCCTACAAAGGTGCGAAGGAAGGAGGTGCTCTTGGCCTAGCAAAGGGAGTTGCCACGGGATCGTTCGGCCTTATTCTCAAGCCAGGAGCTGGTAAGCAAACAAACCTTGACTGATTTCGCCAGAAGCAGATCATGTTTGGCAAGAGTTTTCGGTCGAAGCTAACCCGGCGGCCTTTCTAGCAATGTTCGGACTCGTCGCATACCCTGCCCAAGGAATTCATAAATCCCTCAAGGCAAGGACCGGCCGCAGCCATGAAGTGTTGAAGGCGAAAACCGCGCTCCTGGACCACGACCAACGACAGAACAACGGGAACCCCCGCGACGGAAGCAAGGTCCTGCAGGTGTTCGACGCCTACTTTACGCAATAGAGTTACATCCGCCAACGCTATTCGCGCATGCCACATCGTAGCCACTTAAATACTAGTATTACCAAGCGGCTGGAAGTGCCAATGGGCTGTCTCGGGGTCTCCGCGGTCTATGAGAGTGGTGTCTTGATCAAATCGCGTGGCTAGTTCTGTGTAGAGGGAGGGGAAAGGAACATGTAGGGCTACACTTGTCAGTTGTTAGACGAACTTGACAAGCATGCAGCCCACAAGCTGAACAAAAGCCCAACAATGGCAAACAAGAAGGGCAGACGACCGAGGCGGGGCGGGAAACAAGAGAACGAAAACAAAACAAAAAGCGGGTATATGCCGGACCCCGGTTCCGACACCTTGATGTCCTCCGAGTCGAGCGGGGGTCCGAGAACCCGGATGGCCACCGGGCGACTCAGCTTCCAGCTGTAAAAGTCCGCCCCAACGTCACCGAATTCACGAGCCAACACGACTTAGCACTTCTTGGCCGTGGAGTCGAGTCTCTACGACCGAGACTTGTCATTCGCCATGGGGTCCATTGGCCAATCGACCTCGAGAACATCAAGGTGATCGTGAGCTTGGCACAAAGCTGCCCGCGCCTTGGCGACACCCGACTAATACCTCACGCATGGCCAAGAGTATTCTAAGAAGGCAATCATGACCGACGACATGGGCTCCACTGGCGTAATATTGGATTCTTTTCATCAAAGAAGCTTGTTGACGAGCATACGACAAGAGGGGAACCGGAAAAGATGGCGGGATTATCCAACTGCAACAAACGGCAGAGATGGCTGGCGACGAACGCAGAATTTGGAGGAAGAGGGCAACCAGACGGGGTGGCACATGCCCAACGGACCTTACAACCTATTAGGATGGAAGGATTTGTCTACACTACTTGTGGACATGAGCAACGAATCTGCCCAGGCAAGCAAGCATGGCATGGCTAGCAGGTCTTGGCTCGACATCTCGAAGAGCCTCTCGAGGACTATTGGAGACCCGAGGCGACGGGACCGACAGAGAAAATTCTCATCCACATGGCAAGCTTGCAGCTATAAAAGATCACTGCATACCTCGCATTCTTTAATATCAAGCTCCTATCTTCAAGCTGTTTCCTGAGCTCCCAGTTCAAGCTCAAGCCCATATCTGACAAGACTTTCATCAGTCCGCCCTCCAGAGCATCTTCAAGCTTCCCATCCTCAAAAAACATCAGTCAAGATGAAGTACAGCCTCGCATCTGCAGCCCTGCTGCTCTCCGCCCTCACGGACGCGACCCCCCTCGCCCGTCGCCAGGCCTCCTCCTCCACCTCCGAGACCGTCTCCGTCCCCGCGGCCCCAGCTTCAACCCCGCAAGCCCCCTACGACTGGTCCGCCGGCTGGCAAAAGACCTTCCCCATCCACCAGTCCTGCAACTCGACCCTCCGCGCCCAGCTCGAGGTCGGCCTCGCCGAGACCCAGCAGCTCGCCGCCCACGCCCGCGACCACATCCTCCGCTTCGGCAACAGCTCCGAGCACGTCCGCAAGTACTTTGGCAATTCGTCCACCGCCACTCCCGTCGGCTGGTACGACCGCGTCGTCAACGCCGACAAGAACGGCATGACCTTCCGCTGCGACGACCCGGACCGCAACTGCGCTACTCAGTCCGGCTGGGCGGGCCACTGGCGCGGCGCCAACGCCTCTCAGGAGACCGTTATCTGCCCTCTCTCCTTTGAGATCCGCCGCCCCCTGACTTCCGTCTGCGGCCTGGGCTACAACGTCGCCAACTCTAAGCTCAACACCTTCTGGGCCACTGACCTCCTCCATCGCGTCTTCCACGTGCCCCTCATCTCCGAGGGCGCCGTCGAGCACTACGCCGAAGACTACGCCGAGGCCCTCGAGCTCGCAAAGAACAACGCCACCTACTCCGTCGTCGACAGTGATGCTCTCCAGTACTTCGCCATTGACGTCTGGGCCTACGATATCGCTGCCCCCGGCGTTGGATGCCCCGGCGAGCTCGAGGAGGAGGACCACGACCACGATGCTACGCCTACGACTACCGCTGCTGCTGGCGCCGCTACCACGACTGCCGCCGCGACCTCCAGTGCTCCTCAGGAGTGCCACACCCACGCTGACGGCGTTCAGCACTGCACCTAAGTCGTACTTCTTACAGAAACGACGTGAGGAGAAGCAACATCAAAACGAAGTGAAGGAATAGTGGGTGAAGTGAGCAAGTAATGAAACATCGACATGCCGGAAACGATACCACTGGGATCATGAATTAGACGAATGAGGAAACATTCAAAACAACATTTTTCGAGAGGGGATTTCTTAATGAACATAGATTAGATCAAACACCCTCATTATTTAAAATTCAATAATAATAATGACAATTGCCTGTCAGAACAATACGCTCCCCCTTGCCATTCTCCTTTTGTGTATAAATGCTCGAGAGCCACTCAGTGGCCCTTCTCTATCCTCAACGCGGTTGAAAGTGTCGTTATTCAACCTTGCTGCCTTGCACAAATCCAATTACCAACGGTCGACTGGGCCTATTGATAAGCGCACACACCAGTTGTCTGTTGTTGTATCATGATCATAGTCCAATCATTAACCTTTGAATGGTGCTCCCAACGACACTACGCTATGCAAACACTCAATCTACAATCAAGCCCTCCAAAACGTTCATCGCCTTGCTACCCTCGCTCTCAAACTTGCTAACCATAGCTTCGCACTCTTGTCGCAGCTTCGACTCGGCCTGGTTGGCGTTGTGGTGAATCCACTCCTCCACTGTCATGCGCATCTCAGGGCTTGTCAGCTCGGTGCCTTTGTGAAGGAGCCTGTCAACTGGGTTTCTCTTGTCCGACTTCTCGGGGGATCCGAAGACGAGATCAATATTAACGGGGTTCCAGGGCGTGGTGCTTTGGAGACTTGCCAAAGCTTTGCGCTTAGTCGGCGAGTTAGGTCTTGCCGGGGTTGATGAAATGGGGGCATGTGTCACCCGCTTTTGAGTTGTGGAAGGTCTTGAAGACGGGGGCTGGTTCTCGGCATCTGAAGACTGCGGAGATGGCGAGGGCGAAACAGCCGCCTGGCGAGCTGACTGGGCAGGAGATATACGCGGAGTGCCTGATTGATGTTGTACACTGCGGCGAGCGGATGAGGTGAGAACCGGCGATGATAGAGGTGGCGGAGAGCTCGTCTTCATTGTACCCCTTGGTGTGGGCTCAGGTGCCTCGGACTCTGGCTCAGGCTCAAGCTCGTCTACTTGCTCCAGTTCGGACTCTTCTTCCTCTTCCGGCTCGTCTGCAAGCTCGTCAGGGAGTTCTTCCTCTGGTTCCTCCAGCTCCTCGTGTTCCTCTTCAGGCTCGTCTTGAGGCTCCGCTGGTGCGGGCGTTTGCCGTGCCGAAGCAAAAGACTGACGAGCTGACGCGTCCTCGGCTTCAGTGTCGATCTCAGCTTCAGGCTCAGCCTGAGCTTCCGGTCCCGGTTCGGTTTCAGCAGTAGCGGCTGCAGCTTCCGGCTCGATAGCTTCTATCTCTTCAACCTTGCCGGCGCTTTCCATAGATGCACGCGCCGCTAATGATGCCTTTGACGGGCGTCCGCGCTTCCTACCGGTGCTTGCGCGGGCAGGCTTTGTCGTGATCACCGTGGCAGTACTGATCTCATCCTCTTCAATATCAGCAGGCTCTTCAGTGTGGCTGGGCTCTACTGGAACAGCTAGCTCGTCGTCTTCGACGACCACTTTTGCGGCCTTGGCCTTCTGAGCCTTAGTCTGCTTGGATACCTTGCGGGGAGCTGCGGCCTTGCGTCCCTTCTTGGGAACTTCCAGCGCCTCAGGCTCCTCAATGGTCATTTCGGCCTCCAGTTGCTTCAGTTCGTCGTCAACATCGTTTTCGTCTGCCACGTATGGTTCCGCGTCAAACATTTCATGGTTATCTGACGGCTCAGGGTTGGCGGCAGACTCCTTGCCCGACTGGCTCTTCTTTGACTTTGCCTTGGGAACAGGGGCTTTCTTTCGTTCCGAATCGGAATCTTGCATGATATCCTCGTCGTCGGTCAGCGGACGCTCCAGGTCAGCCTCAAGCTGCCTCGTAATCTCGTCGTCGTCCTCGGGGAATGCGCCGGGTGCAGTTCGCAGGGATGCCATTGATGCGTTTGACCTCTGCGAAGTCCCTGAGGCTTTCCGTGTTCCCTTTGTCCCAGACGCGCGTGCAGTCTTGCGGCCTTTTGGTGCCTTCGCCGGCGGCGGCGCATCGGCAATGCTAATGTCCTGTTGTGATTGTTCGATGGATGAGCTGTCAGCAGTAGCTTTGGGGCGACCGCGTCCTCCACGCTTCTTTGGTGCAGGTGCCTCAGAGACTGCAAGCGCCGAACCATCTACCTCGTCGCTTGTGCGCTTGCGCCCTCGGGCAGGTTTCGATGGGGGTAGCGCAATCTCTTCTTCCGCCATGGCCTCATCCTCGACAACTTCAACAGGCTCATCCTTCTTTGCCTTGGTCTTCCTTCCTTTCGTAGTGGTGGCCTTCTTAGCACGAGTGCCTTTCTTACCGCCCATCGTGGAGGTCGTTGTCAACACGCTGTCGTCGAATTCCGCGGGAACATCTGTGATCGATGTGATGTCGGAGATCGATGTCGCGACTGATTGCACAGATAGCCTCGACGTGGTCTTTGAGCCTCGGGCTGCCTTGCCTTTCGGCTTTCTCGTGGAAGCGTATTGGTTTACCAAAGAGAAGTACGGGCAGTTGGGGGATCGGTTGAAGTGTTCGTCCCTGTAATTAGGTAAGATGATGCTTGCGGACGCAACACTCAGGGGACTTACATGGGCTTGTCGTTTTGTTCCCAGCCGTCCAAAGCAAGCTCGCAGTAGGTGCAGGTTGCCATATCGTTGTACTCGAGGGAAGGCGTGTATTTCCATCCTGCTTCGGCGAGCTAAGAGCTAGTCAGCATAGGAAGGTCTGGTCGAAGTTCCATGACCAACCTGTTTGATCTTATTCTTCCAGCCCCTCTTTCCCTCGTGTGGCCAACGTCCATCAAAAGTTGCCTTTCTGGCCGCGATCATTCGAGCGCTGGCAGGGTCTTCGGATGACAACCCGTTGAGATTGGCTTCGATACCCGCGACAATGGCCCATCCGCATTCGGGAGAGTGCTTCAAGTGCTCCTCGAGGGGTTTATCACCCTCTTCCCAGCCATCGAGAGATTTGTTACAGAGGAAGCATGCGACGTTGTCGGGGTTTTCGGGGAACGGCCGCCAGACGAAACCTGCTTTCGCGAGCTGTGGCAAGTTAGCACATGTGTCATCTTCCGCGAAGCCCTTCCGACTGCAGACATACATCTTCTGGCAGCAAGTATTTCATGTGCGGCCATGTGAGGTTTTTGCCGCCTTTGGTCGCGCCTGATTGACGGCGCTTTGGTGCAGGGTAGACTTGATGGAAGGAGCCCAAGCGGCCATCCTGTGTAAAGTATTCATTCGGGACTAAACCCTCAAAAGCCAAGTTCTCTGTCATGCTGGGCTATCTTTGGGCGTTGTGACACCTGTGAAGCTCAGGAATTGTGCAAAGCAAAGCTGGTCGCGATCCGGAGCGCGAACAGCTGCGCAAGACAGATGTACAGGACGGACGCGTCGATCGCAGGGAGGAAATATTATTCGCGGCTAGAATGCATCGGGTCACAAGAGGTTGAGCTGGTGGTCGCGTCGGTCTTCGAAGAGTAGGAATGGTCGAAAGAAAATATCGAGGGGAGCAATGTTTTTCAATCGTCGGTTGCGGGAGTGTAGCAACAATTGGAGTTGAGCAAACCAAATATTGGAGTGTGATGCGGCAGACACCAAACCGTATTGGCCATCCCGATCGCGTTTGTTTACATTCAACCTCTGTTTCCGTTGCTAGCTGGTGGGTCCGGCGGGGTGTGGCTCATTCTTGCCTTGTCGGTTTTGTGGCAGGGCTCTCAGCCACATTGTGTTAGTCATCAGCTCCTGTCTCATTGTCACACGTCAGACGTTGCACCAGGAAGCTTACTCAAAGCTAAGTACGGTTTGTATTCGAATGCTTCGTTCGGATCTGAAACTTCCTTCATCAATCTGAGTTCCGTATCTTTCCCAATAAATCCCTCATCCGGAGAACAAGCTTTGTATAGGGTACATGAGTTTGCCTCGCAGGTTTCCAACCATGATCAACGAAAAGCATCTCATTAGGACAGCAAGAGACCGTCGACAACGCGTTTGTCGACATTGGTCCAATGCATCGCCCATATCCCCTACTTGATGCACTCATGTATATCTCAGGCGGTTCCTCCATCTCTGAGCTATTTGCAGTATTCATGGGCGATCTCGCGAAACAGATCAATGGCGAAAGCTGGGACGCTCTCCAGCACTAGTTCCAGATTCTCATCCCTGGTCATCCACTCCATATCAGTCAGACAGAAATGCACAAGCAACTTTCTGAGATCATTGTCTCGAGATTCGATATTGGCGTAAACGTGTCTGATGGTGTCGATTGTGGCCCGCAGCATCTCATCGGTGCGCGGAGCATGCAACAGGCTCTGGCGAAGTTTGTGCAAACAAAGTTCCTTGAGTTCAGTCATGGAGAACCTGTTTGCAACTAGGTACAGCTCGGCATGTGCGAGGAAGACTTCCTTGTAGCCGGTCCGATGGTGTTGCTTGACGTCGTCCAGCCAGTCTTCAGTTGTCGTTTGGGCGGCTTCAGAGGGAATGGGGAAAAGGGTCTCGCAGAGTTTGTACCGGGCGCTTGAATGCTGCTGAGACTGTGAATCTCGCGAGGCACTCCTCATCCACATATATAATGACGGAATCTCAGGCTGCTGTGTGTTTTGTCGATTAATCGGTTCCCGGCGCTGTGACTCGACTTGAGAGATGCTCTTCGTTGTCGAGGTTTCCACATTCCCGGCTGCGTATATGGTGCCCGCATCGCTCTCGGGGCCAGGCATATCATGACCCCCATGCTTTCCCTTGACCGCTTTGGAAGCGACGTTCCGGTAGGACTGCGACAGAGCAGGCACCGTGTAATCGCGAGAATAGGCGTACTCCGTCAAGTTGACAAAAGTAGCGGGCTCGATGTCAGACCAGGTCACGAGAGATGAGTGTTTTCTGTTGACGACTCGGTTGGCAACGTCAACTCGAACGGCGGTTCTCTGTTTGATGAAATTCTTGAAAGATGGGGATAAGGCAAGGAAGACAATTTCGTGGCCTGTATGTTCGACCTGATCTTTGCCGATTATGAACGTAAGGGCCCTAGACCGAAAGATCCTGCGGTCTCACGTAAGCTTAACTTGGTCGAGACGTGTTGGAGTAAAGGGGTTCATACTGACTCATGTCTCGCTTGCGCTTCAGAGACATCGCGAGAATTGGTGTTGCTGCAAAGGCGAGGCTTTGCTGCGAAGTTGCCGGAGTGAGAGAACCGTGTGAGGCGTGGAGGCGAAGGAGGAAAATAACTTGACAAAGCCCTTGATTGATCATTACCAAAGGGCCCAATGGTCAGGGCTGAGTTGGAGGATAAAAATACCTAGATAAATCAGGAGCGGGAAACTTTTATGGAAGGTGGTGGTGGTTGAAATTCCGCGTCCAGGTGTGGAAGGAACGTCTGGCTTTCTGGGGTCTGCCTTCCTTCCGAAGGGGGATTGCCTCAGGTTCTCCACCACTCAGGCAATTCACGTTATTTCATAGAACGCAGAAAACAGGCAAGCTAGGAGGACTTCGGTTGAGTTTTACAAAGCGTAGACCAATTGTTCAAAGGAAAGAACAGGAGGGAAGAAAGTGCCTTGACCATAAGATAGGTAATACCTAGACAGTTCTGGCATTGGACCATGTTGGACAAGGGAAGGTATATAGTCTCTATAACTCTAGTTTGTCATTGTCTACAGCCAAACGCAGATCTTTGATAGTCTTGTGTTCCAAGGATCGGAAATATCGCTGGTTGCTCGTAGTCGTTTTCTTTTGGGTTGTCGGTAAATGAGAAGCAACTTCTAAGCATACCCTGGGCATAAATCGACAAGATTCCAGCTAGGTCCGGAACACTTATCATCATACCAGGAGCTTAGACTGCAACCAGACAACTGCCTGGATGTCATAATCCGAAGGATACGCCATGTGCGCGGTGAGGTTACTGCCGCTAGCATCGCACACTCCGTCCTGGTAGTTACAGTAGTCGTGGACTCTGTCGGCGTAGACATTGAAAGAAGCAAGTTGTTCAGCGGTACGAGGATATTTCTGTGAACAGCGTCAGTCACGGAAAATATTTAAAGCTTCTAATGGGGATAGACTTACACCGGTGGCGCCAAACGTAGAAGCGTTGCCAAGGTTATATGTCTGATTCGGCATGTGCCGAGGGTTACCATACAGCAAGATCGCCGCAACTAGACCACAATGTCAGCAGGTTACTCTGAAAGCAAACTTTGCATCTAGCCTTACTATGGTCTCCAACATTGCGAGCATCGACCAGAGGCTTGGTGTAGTTGCCCAGGATATTGCCATCACCACCACTAGCCAAGATATCTCCAAGAACCATTGCGCCCTGAGAATATCCCATTAAGACGATTTTGGATTCAGGGCAAGCCTCTGCGTAAGAGATGATCTGCTTGGCGCCATCGCGAATTCCAACAAAGTAGCTGTCACTCCCAGACTCGTCCGTGGCTGGGTAAACAATATCCTCGTAGTTGCTATTGGGAAAAGCCTCCATGAGCGGGTCAATGACCGTGATCAAGCTTCCGGGATATGACAAAGTTGTGCCCCGGGCTTCAAAGTAGTGGATGTCAGCGCAAGTGCTGTTGAGGTTCTGTCGGCTAGCCAGAGGGGTTTTGCTGCCTTGTACCAGAGCAGGCAAAGTGCAAGCAATGGCGGCGGCCTTAACGAGGAGAGACATAGCTGAAGATATGACTAAGAACAATCGTCGTCAGTAGTGAGTTGCTGGGACACGAGCCCTTGGCGAGAGAGATGACTTATATACATGATGATCGACTGGGCTTTCCCGACTTTCCGGCAAGTCGGCCATGTGGAAACGTCGACACTTTTGCGACTCTCGGCGATGCCACGCACTCCCCCCGCCATTCTAGATTAACGGACTTGGCTTCCACCGTTTGTAGATCTGTGGGGCAGATCCGAATGCCGGCATGTCACCCCAGGCACGGACGTTTACCTGCATCGGCTCTGGAGATCGAAGCTTCTCGGCCGAGTATTGCCTGCGGCGTCGACATGTTCAGTAATCATCTGAGTAGGAGGTTGTGGGAGTATTTGTAGAGTTTGATCCGCCGAGGAGGGCGTTCAACAACGAAGAGTGATGCAGGCCGGCCCGTTGCATTCGTCGGAGTACCAAAAATAAGATGAAGAAATCTCTTTGAAAGAAGCTTTTTATAGAATATTCTTTTGCCAGAATAATTACCAGACAAATACCAGCTGCAAGCTCCTTCTTTGTCTGATCGCTCCACCTTAGGTAAGGCAGGCCATGTCCTTGACAAGCAAACAATCGGGTACTGCCTCCTTGAAGAGCCAAGGCAAGGCAAGGCTTCGCGCCTTGAAAGGCAGAGGTATTAGGTACTAGCAGTAGGTTGAATCCTGAGATATTGGACTTTGAAAAGATTCTTGGATGTTAGCAGTGTCGTCTTTGGGAAGGGGTTCAGTCTGGGCGTGCTGGATACCTTACCTGCCTTAATTGGTCACGTTTGAGCTGCCTCCAGTGGTGAAAACCATCTGGGAAGGAGCGATTGAGGTTTTTACCTACGGTTGCTTCTACTGGCGTCACCGAGTTTTGCAGCCGCAAAGACAAGGAGCCGTAAATCGATATTTAAGATTGTCTAGCTACGCCAACGCTGTACTCTGCTACTGCAAACCACTCGTCAACCTGAATTCCCGTCCATCAACCTTTTTGCAGCAGAAGGCTCCATGGTCAAAAAGACATCAGTCCTATTCCTACCTCATACTCGCCGAATATATCAAGCATTCCTTGCAGACACCAATCAAAGTCGCTAAGTACTAGGTATACTTCGCATCGCAGAGATGCTTGGCAAGCGGAAGCGATTCGACACATTCGAGGATTCGGATGAGTACATGCAACCCCTCCACTTTCCGGTTTAATCTACTGTTGCTAACATACGGTCAAGAGCAATCCAGTCCCGATGCATCAAGTTCATCGTCGGTCCGGAAAAGAAAGAATACACCGTCCATGAAGCGCGCTTCACCAACCTTTCGCCAGCCCTACACGCCCTTCTGACTGCAGGATTTCAAGAGTCCAGAAGGGGCAAGGTCGTCTGGGACGATACTGACCCAGTCACTTTCGTCCTGCTGGTTCAATACGCCTACCGTGGTGAATATTCACTGCCAGACTCTAACGGCGTGACTACGATCCCTGAAGAGAATGAGACTCCTGAAGATGGCGACACCCCCAAGAATTTACCGCGTTCAATGCAGGGATACTTCTGGGCTGCCGGACACAGAGGCTCACAACACCACTTTGTGAATGACAGGTTTTTCCCTGAGATGAGCTGCGATGAGAAGCCACCGGGTATGGGCCAGGCTCAGTGTATTCTGAGGAAGTTCACCGGCATTGAGGCGTTCGAGAAGGCTTGCCGGCATGTTGAACACCTGAGGCCAATGTATATGCTCCACGTTCAGCTCTACTTCCTCGCGGACAAGTACATCATCGAAGATCTCAAAGAGATGTGCCTGGCTAGGGTCCGACATTTCCTATCGGAGTGTCCCGGAACCTTTCAACTGAAGACCATTCTTCTCGAATCCGTCCCGGTCATCTATTCACAGACAATTCATGGAGACTCGCTACGGAGGCTTATTACACATTATTTCCTCGCCAACATGAATTGGATCGATACTGGTTCGAGGTTCAAGGCACTACGAAGAAGCACGCCTGATTTCGGACTGGACTTGCTCGACGAGATCCCCCACAGCTACTGGACGGAGTTGAGCGAGGGTCCTAACGAACCGGCAGCTGAGGCAAGGGAAGACCAGGCCCAGTATCAGGCAACAAGGCGGACGAGGATCACATGAAGCGGGGGTTGGGTCATGACCATTCGAAACATCTCCAATGTTTGGTTTTGAATTCATTACTGGGTCGTACGAGAGAAGTGGAAGAGGGCTGGATAGAAATTGCAGTCTTCATTACGCATCAAGTCAGGACTAGGGCACGTGAAATTGACGAAGTAGATTGTAGTACGCATACAATATTTGGTATGCATTACTACAGCTGTTCTGTGCGTGAACACTGCATCACATATGACTCAAAACACCAGATTATGAACTTCATCCTCCATAGATAGGTGTTGATTCCGAGATAACGTCATGAACAAACACGACTTGTCCCCCGTGCCAGCACCCATTGATCCTGAAACAAGTCTTTCCACGGTTTTGAGAAAGGCCCTTCAAACTTGGCTCTTTTCACTCTTGCCCCGAATGACTCTGCTCAGGTCTCCAACAGGAAGCTCCAAGGGGAAGTCGAGCGAAGCCAAGAGGATGGCGAAGATGAGCCACCAACCGGCGGCGCAAGTTACGAATGCGCAAGCACCAGCAGCCTGACAAGTTGGTATTAGTACTGTTTTACTTCCTCGCACATCCCACGCCTTCAAGGCTTACCTGAAGCAGTTTCGCGGCGTAAGCAGCATTGCTAGTGTAGTCCATGGCAAGGAACCAATACGCGGCCGTGATCAACCCGAACGCAGCAACGAGCGTCAAGAAGATGACGAAGAAGACGATATTCGTCCGGAGCGAGCAAATGAGGAATACGACGCAGATCAAGCCCATAGCGAGGGTGATGAAACCTGTTCAAACCTGTGTTAGTTCAAGTCCATGGAGATATAAGAAAAGGGGTAAGGGGCAGTGACTGACCGAAACTAGCATTGAACCCTTGCGTCGTCAATCCCTCGGCCCCAGACGTCGCGTTCGCGGGAGCGTACGATGAGAAGGCGGCAAAGGAAGGGTTCAGGGTCGCGCCAAAGGTGAACCAGAAGGAGGAGAAGGTGAGGAAGACGACGGAGGGGAAGGTGTTGCCGAGGACCCATTCGAGGAGACCGCCTACGAACATGAGGAGACCGCCAAAGAAGAAGTATGAGCCGCTGTGAAGGAAGACATGTGAGTTTGAGAGGCGTCATGGTGAGAAGGTGGTGTTGGGGGATGACTTACATGCCTGCCGCACCGCTTCCGCCTGCTCCTCTCCAACCCATCAAGTCACAAGCAAGAGGCGTCAATGAGATGAGGAATCCAACAATGGCGCTGTGTAAGTGTTAGTCAATGTCAATTGACCCATGACCATCCACCAAGGTATGAGGTTTCTCACATTGGAGTCGGGTTACCAAAGGTCTTGCGCAGATCTCCCTTGACGTTATTCTGCGGCGACAGATACAGCTTCTCAAACAGCTCGGGCGACATGGAGATTGACCCGGCCGTTCTCATCCTCCTGAGTGCGTCGTCGCGGCTGGCATGGGGCGCCATGTACTCGTCCTCTGGGTACTCGCCATTGTAGCCGCCTCCATTGGGCACACGACGATGGTGGCTGTCGACGCGCTGGTGAGGGTCCGATGGGCGGCGGTGCTCGTTGTGGTGGGAGTGGGAGTTGACTTCGTGGATGTCTTCCTTGTTATCCATTGTTTCGTCTGTGGAGGTTGATTAAGATGGTAGACGGGTATCAAAGGAATTGACCGAGCGATTGAGGAGAGGGATAATGATACAGATGGTACACTATGTTCTTTGGATGAACGGAGGAAATAAGAGACGACAGGAATGACAACCGAGACTGAACGTAGACGATGTTTCGAGCGGAGGGAACTGGGCCATTAGATGTATAAAGGTCCAGGCCGGCCGTAACGGGTCTAGTCCTCCACACACACATCTTCTTTCACTCTCTCGCGTTCTCTCTCAGTGTCTCTCATCCACACCCTAAAGAGCGTTTCCAAGACGTAAAAAAGCAAAGACTGGGGGGGTTTAGCAACGGACCGGGGCCATCTTGGCACCTTGGGAGCCCTGCTGGCAGGACGGTTGAGTCGGATAGTCTTTTCCCATCATGACCACTCTAACACGCCCCCCTCCTCCTCCCCCAACCCCCGGTCACCCACACCTCAAAACGGAATACCGGGGTTTACGAGGACAACGACTGGGTTATCTGGAGGAAGATCTTTCTTGAAAGACCCACGACCGACGACACAAACGCGTCCGCGAGGAGGAAAAGGTGGGCAGCAGGGCCTAGAGCCTAGAGGACAAGAGGCTCTCCTCCTCCACATCGACCGAACCCACTTTGGGGCTAGGACGACCGGCAGACGGATACCCCAGGATTCGGGACAAGGGATGGATGGGTTGCTGCAATCTGAAGGGTGGGCGTGATACAGGATCTACGAGGATGATTCGTTGGATGCTGCTGCCGCAGGAAGCATGGTTCGAACGAGGTATCCGTACGGAGGTAGACCATTGGGGAGAACATCGGATTGGGGGGCACAGCACGTTTGGGGGTTTTGAACATGGTTTTGGTAGAAACCTGGGGGCGAAAGGCAACATGCTTGCTTGATTGCTTTCCCTGGAGCGTTGCGTCCTGTCTTGGACCAACAACGTCTCTGTTTCTTTCCGTCTCCTTTTCCCAGCTGAGGGTGTGAAGGCACGCGGTCTGGGAAGAGTCAACCCGTCAATGTCTCAGTTGAACACATTTGGGGCTGAGGAGAAGGGGAAAGAGCAAGACCTGCCACGCCTGCCACGCCTGCCAGAGCTCCCGTCACATCACACTGGTGAGTCGTCAAGGGTTCGCGCGGATGCAGAACTGAACGTTTGAGGTTTAAGGCGTGTCCACTGTTGGACGGGTTAAACGTCCTTTGGGCATGTATGTCTAAGGCTCTGACCGAGTCAATAACTTGCCTTGCCCCAGTTGAGGCTTACTCGGACAATCTCGCGTGGAGGCAAGGGAGGACCGACGGCGGCGCTTGTTGGAAGTTGGGGGGAATGGACAAGTTCGTCAATGGGAGGACCTGGGCAAAAGCTGGGGTAAGGATGCGGAACCGCAAACCAACGAAAGCCAACGAATCAACGGGCGGACGACTGAACGACATGGAGGAACGGAAGTTTTCTGACTCTGGTATGCAGAATAGCGTGGATGGGGGGACCTACAGGCTATCCGGCATTGAGCGGCACATGGATGTAGTCTGGGAATAAGAAAGATAGTCGTGGAGTCTCTGGGCTTGACGGGAGCGAACAACAGTTTTATTTGACCGGTCTTGCAGTAGCGCCCAGCAATTACGTCTGTTGTTTGCTTGCCTCCCCGGTCCAGTACTATCCATGATCTACCACGTCGAGAGTCAAGACTCAAGAGCGTACCTTAGTCGTTCAGTATTCCGAAAAGGGGAAGCTGGATTTGGTTGGTTTGAGTTTTGGGGGAGGATACCTAGGTATGATGGAGGAGGAGGGGGGAAGGGAAGCTTCAGCTCGTGTGGGGCAGGCTAGAGGTATTGCGGGGAAAGCTCTACACCTCACCACACTTTGTCGCTATCTTACCATGGACTAGGGGGTGTGACGGGTCAAGGGGATGGGGAGCGTCGGGGTAGCGGATGAGGCGTGTGCGTTCCATCATTGCATGTTCAGAGTCATTGCCTACTCCGTTGAGAAGCCCCATAACTCACGGCACGACGGAAAGGGACAGTAAGAATGGACAAAGGGGTTTGGTAAGTTTAGTTGGGAGTCGAGTATAGATGGGATGCTGGACCTGAAAAGATGGGTTGAGTTGGTCTGAGAAAACTGTTTAGCACTCCGAGACTTGACAGTTGTACTTGGCCGGTGCTCCATGCAACCCGGCCACATACTAGACTTGGCGTGGAGGGTTACTGTTGAGAAATGTACATGTCATGATGGAATCACTTGAGGCTCAATTGGGAGGCGTCGTTGGGAGGAGAGAAGGAGGGGGGAGGGCGAAGCGGCAGATGCGGCCCCGGCATTATACGCTACCCGTTACCCCAGACTTGGCAGCACAGTCCTTGACTCGATCACGAATGGTGAAGTGTCACTCAAGATCCCAAGAGCGATTGTCCTGTCGATGCATCAGAAGGGTTGGAGATTTGAATTTGGGAGATGGATGGAGGGGTGGTGTGACCTTCAGCGAATGCCGGTCCAAACGATGCAGAAAATGCGCCCGTCACAACGTGAAAGACGGACCAGGACGGAGCTATCTCGGCACGAGATCGCCAACGCGGCATCTCTCACGATGGGGAATCCATGGAGGATGAACGAAGGGCTCATTGGAGCTCAGAGTCTAGTACATGGATCAACAGAACCCAAGTGTAGTTTGCTTCTATAGTCTCGCATTGGGGTCGCTGGTGACCCTTTATGGTAGGAAACTAGTAGCCATTCATCTCGTAACAGCATCTCATCTCAGGAACCCCTCGTTCAGTAGGCCCTCATTCCCATACTCTAGAACGGTCCACGATTTATATCAAGAGTCAACCGGACAAACCGCCAGGCCGATTAAAGCTTCCCCGCATCCTTCATCGCCCTCTCTCCATCAACGAGAACACACCACCCCTCCCCGCCGCGGGTCCCGCCCCCGAACCCGGCAACAACGGCCTCGAAGCCGCCTTCGCCGCGCGCGTACTCGAGCACCGCGTCGTCAAAGGTGCCCGGCTGCAGCCAGACGGCGGGCACGCCCAGCTCCTTTGCTTCTTGCAGGACCTTGAGGGTTGCGGGCGGCGGAGTGATGATGGAGACGGCGGTGTCCTTGGGATGAGGCAGGGCCGTGAGGTTGGGGAGGGCCGGATGGTCTTTGCCGAGGGCGTTGACGGTGCTTGCGGTCGGGTTGATGGGAGTTGCTGGGATGGAGTGGTTCAGGTACCAGGCGAAGACTGCATGGGATGTTAGTGACGATTGAAGTTGGAGATTTCAAGAGAGTGATGTGAGTGACAGCGAGGGTGAGAGTGAGACGAGACTATTCAAGTGAGATGAGTGTGACTGAATGAGTGAGTGAGTGACAACTCCTCGAGCTTAGACCAAGCTTGAGGCAGGTGTCCAGCGGGAATAAGACAGCGGGGGAACAACGCACTCTTGTTGCCAAACTTGGCAGGGTTCGAGCTGGCGCCCACCACCGCAATGAACTTTTGCGAAAAGAAAACACGGGCCGTAGCTTCGGTCGACATGTCGGGCACTAGTTTCGGGACGGACCAAGTTGTGAAAAGTGTATTCGAGGCGCGGGAACGGGAGTTGCTGAAGAGCGAGGAGGACGGAGATGGAAGGGTCTCTCGGGCGGGCGACTCGGACCTTGAAATGGAGTTTCGAGGGGCCAGGCTGAGAGCTCCGACCTCCGAGCACGTCAGTGGAACCCTTTGGGGGGCGGCCGAGACGTGCGGGCCACGGCTGATGACGCGACCTGCCACTGTAAGTCTGCCATGCATACCACGGAGCCGCGGCTACTACCTGCCTTATTCTAGAATCTTAGTCAGGGCTGGGTTTCGATATGTGAGAGTGAGTCTGTAAGGCCTTCGAATGCCCTCGTGGCAATGTATCATAGCAGGTTTTCTTTGACGGTCTTGTTCCGGATAGCCGTGGTCCCTGAATCGTCGGAAGGATCCCGCCCGAGAGAAGCATGGGAATAAAATGGATGATGGCCGCCGTCTTTTCGGTCAAAGAGACGGGTGCGACTACACGCATTACACATCATTGAGTCTTCATTGGACCATCAACCAATCCGCCAATCTACGCCAGGGCTAACAACTACAACCTTGCAGCTTCACTATAATAACTTACCTTCCCTACACGGCTAACGATGTCTGTTTTTGCGTACGTGGGCGAACTCATCTTGGCAGCGGAATTCCAAATGCCATCGGCCTCAAGCTGACATGTGATTACAGACGTTCGACCTTTTCGGCCGCAGGCTATGCGGCCTTCCGCCCATCCTACCCTGCATCACTCTTCAGGACGGTGCTGGCGTATCACAACACACAGTCGACAAGCGGCACGGCGCTGGACCTGGGTTGTGGCCACGGCCTCATCTCGCGAGAGCTCAGTCCGAGCTTTGCTCGCGTCATCGCCATTGACCCCAGTGCGGGCATGGTAAAGCAAGCAGCGGACTCAACCTCGGACTCAAAAATCACTTTCCGCCAGGCCAGCTCTGAGGATCTGTCCTTCGTGGCTGACGCCTCGGTAGACCTTGTGGTGGCTGGCCAGGCGGCGCACTGGTTCAACTACGATAAAGCGTGGCCGGAGCTGGCGCGAGTGGTCAAGAGCGGCGGTACGCTGGCGTTTTGGGGGTACAAGGACAATATCCTCGTCGGTTTCCCGGCTGTCAACGATATCTTTATGCACTTTTGCTACGGCGAGGGGGAGTCGACGCCCGGCAGCGGGGTGGAGACGATGGGGCCGTACTGGGAGAAGCCCGGGCGGCAGATCCTGCGGGATAACCTGGCGGCGGTTGTGCCTCCCGAGTCGGAGTGGGAGAAGGTGAAGCGCATCGTGTACGACCCGGACAGGAAGACCTCCCAGGCCGATGCGAACACGGAGGCGATGGAGCCGGAAGACCCGCGGGCGGCGTGGCAGCAGCGTAAGACGATGAAGCTGGGCGAGTTTGAAGGTTATGTGCACACTTTTAGCGCATACCGTGGGTGGAAAGACGCGCACCCGGAGTTGAAGAGCCGAGCGGAGGGCGGGGCGGAAGGAGATATTGCGGATCTGTTGTTCGATCGGTTGCTGGAGGCGGTGCCGGAGTGGAAAGCTGCGGGGGATAAGTGGCGGGATATTGAGGTTGAAGCCGTGTGGGGGACGACTATCATCCTGGCCAAGAGGAAGTGACGGCTCCAGATTCTACCTGCAGAGAGAATGTGACGGGATCGAGAGAGGTCATGGAGAATTGCTCCGTCCGTGCCGAAGCTGAAGTGGATTGACTCGCAGGTCGAGCCCGATACGGCAGTCTGAAGAGTCGGGACGAACCGCAACGTGCAAGTTTGGGGCGAGTGAGAGTCTAGACGGTCTGGGTATTCGTAGTTCGGCATAATTCGAACTTAGTGCAAAGACATATCTGTATCCGTATATCAACGTAGGGTGGTGTAGATTATGTCGGCTCACCGCAATGAAAGACGTTCGATAGCGTTTGTGCAAATCTCTAGCCATGACAGAATATTGGAAGATGGAGTCGTGGACCATTGGGCAGGTGGACATTGGGACTGGGCAAGAAAGGCAAGGGGGCCAGCAACTCATCCGAGAGCCGTGATTGGCTGTGGCAACCCGGCAAGATTGGGAAAGAGGAGCCCCCGGCGGTGGTTGCCCCGTCAGGTTTCAGGAGTTTTGGCCTTGTGTTGCAGAGGCGCACTGTGTTTGTAGGGGGAAGGCACCACCCACGTACAGTCAGTCCGTCGTACGGTTCGTACCTGCCGCACTTTTGTAGGTAGACGGTAGACCGCCTCCAGGAGCCCTCGATAGTTTTGGGTGCCGGTGCACACCGCTGCTGCCACCGCCAGCCCAAAACGCATGAATAACGGAGACTGGGAATGCCCATGGCCCATGACGCTTCCAACATAAGGCCAATTGGGTGTGTGTGCACTCGATGCATTGGATAAAAATAATACTGAGCCTAAGGGTACATGACAGATAGCGGAAGGTGGTGACCGACTGACAGACTGGGGGAAGGAGACGAAGAAAAGGGAAAGTGCAAGCATAAAGTGTTTCGACTGGCAGACAACAACCTCCAAGAAACATCATCACCACTCTTCTCTGTCTTTTTTTCGTCTTGTTTGATATTCCAAGGCAAATAACTTTTTTACCTGTTGTTTACTTTCTCTTCCCCCACGTACATACCACTTACCACCTCACACAGACCAAAATGGTGAGTCTCTGTCCCTCCAATCCGGGCCCCCTCCCCTCTGTTGCTTTTTTTTTGTTGTGTTTTCCCCCGCGGACGGCGGCACCCCTCCCACCATCGGCCGGAATGTAAACAAAGAAAATCGATCCAGCCATTCAGCGGCTTCCCTACCCCCCCTTTCGAGTCTTTCGACCCCTTTCGACCCTTTGATGGCCGACGAAAAATAGCCTTAGCGCCGGTTTGGTTCAGCGGCGAACCTTGCAGCAAAGGGCAACACACAGCAGCGCAGTACTACTAGCACCCGGCGCTGGCAGCAGCAGTACCACCACCACCAGCGCAGCAGCAGCGCCATTCACCAGCCAACAGGAGCAACCCAAACAACGGATCGGACACCAACTGCCAGCGCAGCTAGCCAAGGAAAGAAGATCAGCGCCAATTTTCCCGCGCAAACTACTGGACCATTCAACATACGGCTGCATCACGACATTCCTCATCCTGCAACCGTTCTTCTTCCCGATTTTCCACCTCTACATCCCATTCTTGATAATTCCGCAACCACCCCGCGAAACGTCACTTGTTCTCTACCGCACATCGCGATCCTCCAATTTTGCGCAAAACACAACCACACAAACATATCACAATGTCTTCTAACCAGTACGACGCTCAGGCTTCTACCAACTACAAGGAGGCCTTCTCCCTGTTCGACAAGCGCGGCAACGGCCGTGTCGCCATCGACAGCTTGGGCGACCTCCTCCGCGCCTGCGGCCAGAACCCTACCCTCACCGAGATCCGCGACCTCGAGAAGAACGTTGGCGGCGACTGTGAGTTATGTCCCAAGGAAGAATCGGCGTATGCCATCAGCATAGAGACACGATACTGACCTGCGATGTTTGCGCGCGCAGTCGACTTTGAGACCTTCCAGCGCATTCTCAACCGCCCCGGCGGCTTCCGCGACCCTGGCGAACCCGAGGAGTACTGCCGTGGTTTCCAGGTCTTTGACAAGGACATGACGGGCTTCATCGGCGTCGGCCAGCTCAAATACATCCTCACCAATCTCGGCGAGAAGATGTCCGACGACGAGGTCGACGAGCTTCTCAAGGCTGTCGACACCAGCTCTGGCCAGGTCAACTACACCGGTAAGCCGTCATCTTTGAACATACTGCTTGCATACCAAGCAATGAAGACCCGTGTTTACTGATACCTGTGTGACAGAGCTTGTCCGAACCATCCTCGCCAACTAGATTCATCCAGCGAGTGAGCGTTGTACAAACAGATCTGAGGAACGAGCTGTAGGCAGTTTACGAAAAGAGAAGAGAGAGACTTTTGCATGGCTGGCACGATGGGAAATGGCGTTTGCTTTTGCGTTGCGATTGCGTTGTTCGCTATTGTAGGGAATTTGGGTATTCTGGAGTTCACCACCGCCTCCTCAGAGGCGTTGCTCCGGACCACACGACACATGTACGGGACTGAATAGAACCGATACCAAAAGAAATAAATACCATGATACCAACATCATCGCGCGTACGATTCTCCCATAAGATGGATGTTTACGAGGTAGTCAGGGGTCGGGCCTGCGTGGAAACGCATGTTGGGACAAGAGGTCCAGAATTCGCGATACATCCACTGCCTCGTGTCCTTGGAACCAAGAAGGCTGAATGCAAAGCACAATTTCTTGCGGCTCTACGGCTATGCTACGGCCTCCGCGATCTAGTCATGTTGATCCATCGGCCTCAGCCATGATGTCGCACCTGGCCTTGGCCCGTCTGCCCAGCAACAAAGGACCCCACACAATCTGGCAGGTGCAGTGGTCTTATGTAAGCTCGCTTCCGTCAGGCGATGTGGCCTGCATCTTGGACCTGCAGGATTGCGGGACCGAATGTTTCCAGTCGACAGAGATCATTCAACTAAATCGTCTGAATACTCGTCCATTTACTCTATGCTTTGAGATGAGACTTGCTGCGGAGGCTCTATATGCTACAAAATTCTCTTCGAATGTACCTGTGGCTTCGCAAAAAAGTGCAATAGTAAATGCAGAGCATGGCTCCTGGTTGTACATCGAGACCCCGCTTGATTCAGCGTGGGGCGTTACAGCCCGGAACGTCGTAGCGCCGGGAGCTCGAGGTAAGCTCACCTGGCAGGCCGCGACTGCCCGCCAAGGAAACCTCCAACTGGAAGGTGAAAGAGAAGGGGACCCCGTCGCATTCCGTACTCGTCAGGATTAACGTAAACCTTCATCCACTTATACACACATACACAAATCATCCCGCAAACTGCCAGAAGCTCGCTGCAAGTCACCGCTCTCAGTCCACTCTTTGCGTAGCTACATGTACCTTCGCGCTTAATCTCGCCTGTCACCTACCAACTTACGGCATCGATACCTCCACCTGCATCCATCCGCGTCTGCCCCGTGTCCAAGACCTGGGTCCTGCAGCTGCTCCTCCTCCTTCCCCCTCCCCCGCCCCGACGCACCCAACTCACCGACTGATCGAACCGTGTTTCGTCCAGTAGCCGTGGCGTCCTCCAAGCGTCCCCTCCTCTCCCTTACCTTCTTCCTCATATTCCTCCTCACAGCTCTCATCCTGGCGGCCCCAAGAGCAGTTCCGAGAATTACTTCTCTCTTTGCACAGCTGCGCTTCAAACCAGTCCAGCTACCCCTTGTCGCCACCCCATCTCTATCGACATACCGACCCTTGGTGACCGCCGCCATGACTGTCCCCGACAAGTACA
The DNA here is from genome assembly GCF_030867785.1 of Colletotrichum acutatum. Lineage (NCBI taxonomy): Eukaryota > Fungi > Ascomycota > Sordariomycetes > Glomerellales > Glomerellaceae > Colletotrichum > Colletotrichum acutatum. Next base: position 37,273 of record NW_026849189.1, read on the forward strand.
AGTCGCCGCCCCAGGCGCCTCCTGTCTTCACCGGCACCAAGGAGTCCATCGTCGGCGACTCCAAGAAGATTTGCGACCAGACTCGCGCCCTTCTCGACAAGCTCGTTGCCGACTACCCCGCCGACAAGGCCACCTTTGAGAATGTTATGAAGCCCATCGCCAAAGACGAGAACGAGAGCGGACTGTCGACCCGTATCCTTGGCTTCTACCAATATGTCTCGAGCGACGCCGCCCTGCGCGAGGCTTCGACCCAGGCCGATACCATCATGGACGAGTTCTCGATCGAGGTGAACATGAGGGAGGATGTCTACAAGCTCGTTGAGGCTCTCCACCAGCGCAAAGACACAGAGGGCCTGGACCCCGAGAGCTTGAGGTTGCTGGAGAAGGACTACAAGAACTACATCAAGATGGGTCTGGGTATCCCCGCTGGGCCCCAGCGTGACCGCTTCAAGGAGATCAAGAAGCGTCTCAGTCAAATCCAGATCGAGTTCACAAAGAACCTCAACGAGGAGAACGGCGGCATCTGGTTCACAAAGGAGGAGCTCGATGGTGTTTCAGATGACGTCCTTGATGGTCTTGAGAAGGGCGCCGGCGAGAACGAGGGCAAGCTCAAGCTCTCCTTCAAGTACCCGGACCTCTTCCCGACTCTCAAATTCGCCAAGAACCCTGAGACGAGACGCAAGGTCTTCATCCAGAACGAGAACAAGTGCAATCAAAACGTTCCCCTCTTCCAGGAGGCCATCATTCTCCGTGATGAGGCTGCTCGCATGCTCGGCTACCCCAACCATGCCGCCCTGCGCATCGAGGACAAGATGGCTAAGACCACCAAGACTGTGAACGATTTCCTGGGCGACCTTCGCTCTCGTCTGACCGCCGGTGGCGCCAAGGAAGTCGAGCACCTCCAGGAGCTCAAGAAGGCCGACACTGACGCCCGCGGCGTTGAGAACGACGGCAACTACTACCTGTGGGATCACAAGTTCTACGACCGATTGATGATTGAGAAGGAATACAGTATCGACGAGAACAAGATTGCCGAGTACTTCCCCATCACCTCAACAATTGCTGGCATGCTCAAGATCTTTGAGGAGCTCCTGGGCTTCGTCTTTGTTGAGTTGAAGCCTGAGGACCGCAAGGCCCTCAGCCCCACTGGCAAGGGTGAGGATATCGCATGGCACGAGGATGTCATCATCTTCAGTGTCTGGGATGATGCTTCCGAGGGAGAAGGATTCGTTGGCTACCTGTACCTCGACCTGCACCCTCGCCAGGGTAAGTACGGCCACGCCGCCAACTTCAACTTGCAGCCCGGCTACTTGCAAGCCAACGGCTCGCGCAGATACCCTGCCACTGCTCTGGTCTGTAACTTCAGCAAGCCCACGCCCAAGAAGCCCTCACTTCTCAAGCACGACGAGGTCGTCACCCTCTTCCACGAGCTTGGACATGGTATTCACGACCTTGCCGGCCGCTGCACATACAGCCGTTTCCACGGCACCAGCACCGTCAGAGACTTCGTCGAGGCGCCATCACAGATGTTGGAGAACTGGTGCTGGACCCCTAGTGTTATCAAGGCGCTGTCCCAACACTACGAGACGGGCGAGAAGATTCCCGATGACCTCATCGAGAAGCAGATCTCCACCAAGCACGTCAACGCTGCTCTCTTCAACCTCCGCCAGCTCCACTTCGGTACCTTTGACATGACTGTCCACACCCCTGAGAGCCACGAGGCCATCAAGAAGTTGGACTTGTCAGCAACCTACAACGAGCTTCGCGGCCAGATCGCTGGCATCAAGGGCCCCGAAGCTCAGGGAGAGAAGAGGTATGAAACCACATTAAATTTCAAGGTACACAATACTAACAGATACAGCACCTGGGGTAACGGACAAGCCTGCTTCGGTCACTTGATTGGCGGCTACGATGCCGGCTACTACGGCTACCTCTCATCCGAGGTCTACTCGACCGACATGTTCTATTCCGTCTTCAAGGCCGACCCCATGAACGGCAAGGAGGGGCGCCGCTACAGACACACTGTCTTGGAAAAGGGTGGCAGCCAGGAGGAGATGTTGACCCTGGAGCAGTTCCTTGGACGCAAGCCTAGCACCGAAGCCTTCTACAAGGAGTTGGGCATCCCTCAGTAAGGGCCCTGATCGTAATGCCACAATAACGAGACGACGCCAGAATTGTATCTAATAGTACCAGATCGCGACTGTGATCACCCCCAAGACGGTCGCCTTCTAAAATGCAAGAAAAATAAGAATAACCATTGAAGATTCCGATGTCCCAAGCTAGCGTGATGGCCTTTCCTCAATGAATTGAGCCTGCCATTCTCATACCTTCTTAGTCAGTTCAAACGTAAGTATGTCTGAGCAAAGTGGAAATCTGCTTGTGGATCGTGCCTTCAAGGACTGTTTGGCCTCAGTATAATATGGAAGTAATTTTCTAATACCAGATGTCGTGTCTGATGCGATGTATCAGTTGCCACACAAGGTAACATAAGCAGGCACATTTCTTTACCTTGGGTACGGAATACATCATAGGTTGATAGGGGGCTTCGTGTCTCGGGTGAATACTTACTCACGATTATTCAAAGAACTCGCTGAGGCAACCTCTTCAACGAAAATAGAGCGCGTCAAACACGCTTCGGGGAGCTCCTTCTGTTGCTGCGAAAAGTCAGGCACGGAAGGAAGAAGGGCGGAGAAATCGACTCACGTCCATTTGATTCCAAGCCCTTTCAACTTCACTTTCCCTCCCATCTCACCCGTCTCACCCATCTCACCCGCGTTCGCTTTTGCTCTTTTCTCATTTTACTCATCCTTTCTTACTCGCCCTCGGCTTTCTCATCACCTGAACACATCTGTCATCATCAAGAAACGCCTCACGATGGCGAGGAAGCGAAACATTGACATTAATGTGTACGCCCATTCTCTTTCTCTTTTCTTCCTTACAATGAGTACCATCGCTAATCTGATACAGCATCTTCAAGTCTCGGCTCATCGTCTTCGTCATTGGCGAGAACAAGGTCGAATACAATGTCCATGAGGCAGCAATCAGCGGCCTCTCCGCGCCTCTCCGAGCGCTTGTGACCAACGGCATGAAGGAGTCCGTGGAGGGGGTCGTTGCCTGGGATGAGATCGAGCCTGAGGTTTTCACACAATTGGTGGAGTTCGCATACGGTTACGACTTGAGCTTGCACGATTACGACATGATAGAGAAGCCGATGAATAAAAACACGGATGAGGTCGCAATTGCATCGAGATCACTCCAGCAGCGCCTCTTGGTCGGAACGCTTCAGGCGCTTCGAGGACGGTAATCAGACAACCATACCGGAGCTCCTATTTGGCGAAGATCGCTTCAGGCTTCCAATCCTGAGCGAAGTCTGGGTCAAGAGATATTCTGAAATCGTTACTCACAACTCAGAGGACTATTTCATGGCTCACGCACGACTCTACTGTATAGCTGATCAGTACGGCATTACGAACTTGGCAGAGGTTTGCGTCGAAAAGCTGCAGAAGGTTTTCTACGAGCATCCCGTAAACGACATTCTCAATGAATCTATCTGCAAGCTTCTTCTCTTTGTTTGGCCTAGAACTGTTCCCAAGGACGAGCTTTGAGTACTCCTCATCGACTTCATTCTTACGAACTTGTCAAACGCCCTCACGAAGAACATAGCGATCTTTGGACCCGTCTTGGATAAAATCCCTGAGATCGCCGTTGCTATTCTACGCAGTGCGCCGGACCAGTACTGGCAAGCACTGAAGGAAACCAAAACCACTAAGGTCTCCCACTGAAACTTCGTTATACCCATTCCGTTGGTCTTCGTCTCAGCCTCACAGGCATCACTGCCTCGCTGATGTCATAATGCAGATATGCTCGCATATTGAGAGAAGCGAAACAAAGATTTCTCAAGGGAAGGGGGCCACGATGTTGGAACATGGGAACTTGAGAGCGTGGGAAGATGATGGAGAGGGATCCCAGAGAATTCGGTTTAGGGCTGTGACGCAGAGAAGGTCTGATATGGCAAGGCTCTTCACTTGCTGGGACACCTTAGACAGTATAGCACACAATGTCAAGGATCAGAATAATGGTGTTGGTTCTTGAACTCTTACTAAATCATGACATTGGGATTGACTTCTTTCTGCTCCCACCACGAGTCGAGTTGATCATCATTTGAGTATGCCTAGCGATGTCTATTCCAAACTTTGGGCGATCAAGTACTTGACTTCTTGGCCATGACCATGGAACAATGACACCATACAGTTCAGCTCCTCCCACCCAAGTTTGGCGGCTGTTTATGAAAGACTGAAAAATACACATCAAATTCGAGGCGCCACTGATCCTTAATCTCTGAAAACCCGAGACGAAAAAACCTCCGACCGCTGGTTGCCTTGCACCCCGGCGTCTCTGCTCTTGCGAGAACAATGCCTTTTCCAAGGAACACGTCTCTTTAGTGGATCGAGCTACTTTTCCCTAGCCAGACAATTCCCCGGTCCTACACTCCTCAACGCACCTCGCTAAACAGCGTCTTAGCCCGGCCAACAACGCTGCACATGCGAATCATCAATATGGACGAGAAACAAAGGGCGCTAGATATTACTTAGCAATACCGAGGAATTCGGATCTGCATCCACTTCTCTCTTTCCTTTTGGAAGGAACGGAGAGCTTGTATACCGGTCCTTCCATTCGACACGGGAGCCGCGACTTCCTTTCTTTCGCCAAGCTTTCCTATGTCTACGGTCCTTTCTCACGTCCTGTTTGACTTTCACTTCTCCATCCACACACACCTTCGCCCGCCAACGTCACGATGTCTCTCAAACGAAAGAGAGGAATCGAGGAGTAAGTTTTTGTCTTCTTTCGTCTAAGAAAAAAGATTCTAGGTTGAATATCTGACAACGTTTCATAGGATCATCGACTCCCGAGTCGTCACTTTCGTCATTGGCAAAGGCGATTCGAAGCGCGAATTCCGTGTCCACGAAGGAGCTTTGGTCCACCTGTCGGAGCCTCTTCGACACCTACTTGCTGGAGGCATGAAAGAATCCCTTGAGGGCAAGATCATTTGGGATGACGTCGAACCTACCACCTTCCTCCTTCTTTTGGACTATGCTTACTCCGGCTCCTACCCCATTCCCTACCCCGGGTACAAACACAACGACGAATCCGACTCAGAGGAAGAAGAAGACGCCAGTGAAGACAATGAATATAATGACTCACTACGAACATGGGTCAAGCACGCGTCGTCAGTGCGAGGCAACAAACACCTCGCAGTATTGGAGTTTTGTAAGGAGCACTTCTCCGAGTATGGAGTCAAAACAGACGGAGGTCATTCGCTCGGAAAGAAGGAATCTGAGGGACAGGATCCAGAAATAATTGTCGCATTGGATCACCTCTTGAAGCCATCACAACTCTACATTCTCGCCGACAGGTATCTCATCGATGATCTCAAGGAATCGTGCATCAACGATGTTGGCCGAAAGCTGTGGAACGCATCTGTAGACGACACGCTATTCGGTCACGTGTGCTCCGTCCTTCGCTTCCTCCATGCACAGACATTACCTGAGGATAAACTTCGAAAGCTATTTCTACGGTACCTCATTGGGTATTTGCAATATGCGATGCCAAACGGAGCTGAAGAACTGATCCGCGACTTTGCAGACTACGCTGTGGAACTGCTACTTGGAATACCCCACACCTACTGGCAAGAACTTCAAGATGTGTGAGAGGCACCGGGCGCTTGGAATCATTTGGGGTCGGGGTACGTCATTCGAGGGGTCTTATCAAAAGGGAAGCGCTGGAATTTCGGCGGACACATCCCAGGGAAACGTGGCATCTGAGAGGGCCATCGTAAGGACGAGGACTTTGGCATCTCCTATCTTCCAGATAGTCTCCCTTTCAACGAACTTCATTAGCTTTTTTCCTTGATCAAATTACTCGATCAAGGGATGAACGAATTTCATCAAGAACTCTTCCACAAAGAGTCCTTTGAAGCTGGAATACAAAAGAGTTTGTTAAATAAAAAGAGCTTCTGGAAATAATTTTGTATTTCGTGTACGTGAATGTTTTAGAATCGTCATGATGTGTTGAGTACAGCAGTTGGCTGCTTTCATCTAGTATCCATGTTTGATGTTCGAGTCGTTGCTCAAATGAATGCGGCTTCGTAATTTGCTTGCTTCTAAAAACATGCGATTGCCCAAGAACGCCTTCCCTTCTTCCCTGCAATGAACTTCTAGAGAGCAAGATCCTTGCCTGCTCAACACTTGCAATTACCATTGCACCATTCCCAATTGCCTATTTCTATCCTTCTTCCAAGCAAGTTGAGTCGTATAACTCGATAAAGCGCTTGTTCCTATCTCTTCAGGACTTTTCTTTGCTCGTCGTCGCGTCCGGTTGTGCCGATGCAAACTTTGCATTGACATCGTTGATCGCCTTCTCCCTTTCCTCCCAATACCTTGGGAGCTCAGTCATGACTTCAAACCCCAGCTCAGGCACACGATGCAGCAGATCGTTGAAGCTAGGCATCGCGCGCACCATGCTAAAATCGGCAACGCACGTCTGAACCAGCAGCTTTCGGATCTTGTCTCCCGGCATCGTATTGGCAAACGCGAACTCGATAACGCCGAAGAGAAGCCGGTACCCAGCGTCGCTGAGTCTTGCGCGCGTCAAAGAGCTGTGGAGACGGTGTAGGCTTACCTGCCTCAGCTGCGCAATGTCGTATCTGTCGGCGAATATGTAGAGTTGAACGTGATGCATGCAAATTTCCCCAAACAGGCGATTCGCGACCATAAGGTCAAAATTCGCCTCGAGTTCTTCGTCCTTGTTCCACGGCAACCCGGGCGGCATGCCGTACAGCTTTCCGGGGGTTCCTTGGTTGACGAAAAGCGTTAGGTATCTCAGATATGGTTGCTTGCTGGATAGTCTGAAGTCATATTTTAGGACGTGTTCGAAAAGGGAGTCGTAGTCCTCCCCTGGAATCAATTTGGCGTTATCGGGCTCTTGATCTTTAGCCTTTTGAAGTTTGTGCGACGTCGGCACGTCGTAGTTTCCGTAGAACGCAAAGTTGATAAAGCTCGTGAATACCTCTGGCTCAACGTCTTCAATATCGACAACGCCCTCGAGGGACTCGCGCATAGTATTGGCTAGCATGCGGTCGAAGATTACTGATCGGGAAGCTACGAGCTTCTCGTGGATCTGGAATGGCTTTTGGTCTGGACCGATTCGAAAGGTGATAACTCGTGAGGTGAGTACGCTGGCCAATAGTAAGTGGTATGTTCAGAACCGAAACTGAATGTCACGTACCCTTCAAGGTCAGGAATACCTCTGTTGAACGAAGCCGTGGTCGAATGGCTAAGGAGACGAAGTTCTGCCAGAGAACACCGCAACCGACCGGGAGTTGCCTTTGGTGGTTCCATGACTCCTGGAGGTGAAGCGGAGGAGTTTCAAGTCGACTTCTAGGAGTCTTTCTGGATTTAAGAACCCGCAGAGCTGCGAACAGGTGGATCAGTGGAAGGAGTTATCTGGACGTTCTTCCCCGTTTTCGACGTGGTTAAGAGTTTCAGTCCCTCTCATCACATGATAATATTGACTTGCCAAATTCCGCCTGTTTTCCTTCTGGTACACGTATATTTCGCAATTGCTGGTTAACAAAATTTGTGCTCACTTACCTACTTATTATCACTACTAATCATATAAGTCGTCCTCATCCTTATTATATCCATAATCTCCAGTATTTCCAGAAAATGCTTTCCATACATTCAGTAGAGAATACTTTTCAAACGAAGGATAGGGACAGCAATGACAATTAAAGAGGTAGATAGGATACCTATACCGCGGTAAATGTTTTTTCTCCACCCACTTGATGAGCCATATTTCAGTGATTCCATGACACCGCAATCGCTGTTAGTGTGGCTGAGGTCGGATCGCCAATAAAAGTTCCAAGTCTCTTTTTGTAGTCCTTAGCCCGCTGCCTATCTACAGCGCCTCATAGTCTCTTCGAGAGACAGTAACATTGGAGCAGGTAGTTCCGCCTCGAGTCGCGCTTGGGACACGAAAGCAATCGTTCGGGCAAGGCGCGCTTGCGTTGTACTGCCATGAGAAGAGAGGGTCCGTCTCGTTTGTGAGGATCTGTCCGATCATGGACGTTTGGTAGCCAGGCAGCTGGCGAGATTGCTGGAAAACGTCGTACTAGATAAGTATGTTTAGCAGGGGTGCGCCCATCTCTTCCTTATTTAGGGGTTCTTACACTACTGAGAGTCATAACACCCCAGCCGACGTTGTAGTTGTGCTGAATTGTTGTGCCATAGACGTATTCTGACAGGTCAGTGTTAGTCGTTGACGGGCACAACAGCTTCTAAGGGTAAACCTGCCTTTGAAACCCGCCCATCGAATTGCACTCGCGCACTGGAGCCCGTTAGTCACCGAATCTCCCGTGATTTCTAGCAACTTGAAGCACTTACCATCGGACACGACTCAGCGTTTGTGTAAATTGATAACTCTCCCCATGCGGCATAGATTTGTCTGTGGATAATATGAGCCCTGGTTCTTGTACATTAACTTACAGGCCTTACGTTGGCGTCATGCCCTGTTCAGCGAACTTAGCTGTGCATGCGTTGATGGCTGAGATCTCTCCGTGAACTGCAAGTCTTGTTAGTAAGTCCTAGCTACGATCCTCTTGTTTCTCAGTGCATACTTGTAGGGTCGCCGGTCCGGAAGTTTGCGCCCTCGCAGACGACTTCATCGCTGGTGTGGTTTACGATGATGGTTCCGAATGCGGCAAAGGGGCAACTGAGAGGATCTTAGTCAAATCCAGAACTCGAATTTTGTGTGGCAACGTACGGTCCGCTTTGCCGGAACAGAGCCTCGTTTGCCTAGCGAGAATCAGCACAGGTACGGTGGAATAGAACGCGTATTCTGTATGTTTACCTTCTGCATATACTCGACTCGCTTCGTTGCTGGGATCGAATTCACGGTAAGACCAGACATATCCTGGTCATCATTAGGAACAATGAAATGTGCCGAGCCAAAGCGCACGGCACCTAAAGCCAGTATTACATGTGAAACGAGCATCTTCATGTCCGGCAGGTAGATAGCTATCCAGCAAGGAATGGAGAGCAAAGTTGATCAACTCCCAGGTAGTTGATACCTCTTTATAGCAGCCAAAGCTATGTATCTTGAAAAGGAAAATGCCATTGTCGGCGAATTCCCTCAAGAGATAAGGGTGGTCGGGGAAAAGTGGAGAGCCACGCGGTGTCATCCCGACATTTCGGAACCATGGATCACATCGCGGCCGGATATTGAAGCTATCACCATGCCCAACCCCGCAGTAACCCCACCCTCGTCGACATGGATCTGTGCTAGTGCCATTTCTTATCACTGATGTTTTGCGGTGACCTCCTTGGCATCGCCTCGCATGGCAAAGATATCGGCCAGAGATACCGGTATCGGCTTGTTTGCGCCAGGAATAGGCTTTGAGTGGTACGAGGCGCCTGCTTTCCCAGTATTATCGTAAATATAATCTGTCAAACAACGTCACGGACCGAGGCCTATGAAGGCATGCAAAATGACGTGATGGGTCCGAGAGAAAATGTCAACGCATTGGCATTACACTTCCAGGCAATAATTACGTGAACTCCTTGTTTTTTTAATCTCCCTATGAACGCCATCCATCACCCAAACTCCAAAGAAGAAGGCTAAGTAATCTGTCGAGCCCTCTCCGTGATGAAGACAATTTCCCACCGTCCCAAAGCTTTTCCCGTATATTTCATAACACACAAGACCCTAGTCGTCAGTTGGAGTAGCGACATTTGGCAACTTGTCGAGCAGTTGGCGGCTGAAGGCTTCGTCACGCAGGCGCGTACTCCTTAACCTCGGGTGATGTCTCGAAGTGAGGAGAGTGGCGACGAAGTAATCCAGGATGTTGTTGCGGATCTCATTGCCGGGAGCGCCGCCAGCGCCGTGCTGAACAGAATCTTAGACAGTGAACAGATCAGCCACGGTGTACCTATTGAGAGGCATGGAAAGCAGGCATTCGCGGAAGTGCGCTTTGCAAAGATTCTTCAAAGGTTGAATACCGTATGTGTGCGCCACGTTCAAAAGGGCGATGTGGGCGTTGAGGGTGTCAAAGCGAACGTAGCGGCCAGGGAGTTTCTTTGTCTCGAGAGCTTCTTTGTGGATCGATTGGTCAAGCATTATGTAAAAGCCTTTATATTCACGAAGGAAATTCATGCCAGAATCGTGGAAGAACGATCCGTTCTCCGCGTACTCATCTCCCCGCTCGAGCTTCTCATAGAGTGAAGGCAAAACGCTGAATTCATCGGAGGCAAAGGTGCGGGCTTTGAGAACTTGAACGGTGTAGTCTTGACGATAGGCGTACTCCACCAGTCGAGTGAATGTAGCCTCATCGATGTCCCTAAGGGTGATTGAAGCGAAATTGGGCTGTCGTCGTCCAGAAGGCGGCATACGCACAAGTTTTGGAGAGAAGAATTTCATCACAGCTTCGGAACCGAGAATGACTTGCCGCTTTCGCCGACATGATATTCGATTTGTGGCGAATTGAGAAATCTGTACACAGACAGTCAGTGGGCATACCCTTCAGAGCAGTTGATAAGATCACTCACTTTCTCATGTCAAGTATTGATGGAATCATGGTGACCACTGTGTCCCCTAAAGCATAGGAGAATTTCTGGTGGCCTCTCAGAATGTTGCTGACGGTGTGGTACAGGGATAACTGTGTTCCAGTGTGAATTTGCCGACCTCGTTAATAGCTCTCGACAGCCTCTGAATGCAGAAAAATCAAGCTGATTCTCATGCAAAGCTACGAGTGACAGAAGACAGAGCTGTTGTTGATGGAGTAAATACCGGAGGAATTACAGAACGAGTCGGTTACTAAGATATCCCGGTAGAAGTCTGGGAACTTGACACCTGAGGTTCAACCTACTCGATATTTGCGTTTGTCAAAGGGAAGGAGCCAACAAGAGCTCCCTTCCTCCTTCAAAATTGGAACATGCAAATGGATTTAAAATTTTCATTGGAATTTTTCATATCCGCCTTAGGTATGAAAACGCTGAAGCCATTGCACGCAGCACATCTCATTTCTTCCATGGTCTGTAAGATCAAACTAATAACACAACCTCTGGATCTCAGGAGAAAATTAGCATTAAGGTAGATCATCAGGAGTGTCCTAATTTTGTAGGCCATCCACCAGCGTACTCACTGAGGTATCACAGACATCTGATATGGCTATGTTGTCACTGAGTTGGACTTCACCTGAGGAGGCCTGAGGTGCGTATGTCAATCAACCGCACCTAAATGGTTTCACTGTTTGGTCACGTGCCGTAAGTTCCAGATTATTCTATATTCATGATAGTAGTGCCCCTGAGTTCAGTTTTCGCCTCGTTCTACCTTTTCTTTTTGGCTGGTCCGTGGCGATGAACGTCCTGCAATCTCCAGGGGTTTGCCACAAGCTGCAGTTATTGTTGAATGAGCTCAGCTGCGCCATCATGAGCGGTGGTGTTCGAGGCGTCACTTGACTGAAGCTGAACGCTGAACGGTTCGTGCGTTGTGGCAATGCATGATGAGTCGAGGACTGTGCAGTCGTCGCTCTCGTGGAGTTTCCCGAGTCACCGGTCTAAAGTGGAGACCCGCCGGCGGCGCGGGTTCGGCTACTAAGGCCGGCACTTCTTGACAAGATCCCGAGGCTTTGTGATGCCGTCAGCAATTGGAGGCGTTGTGAAATTTGACTGCTAATTGCGCCTCAATCCAAACTCGAGGTTCATGCTTCCATTTATGTACCCTCAACAACTAACGACATGACGTCTCCAAGCACCCATAGTCCGATCATGGTGCTCGTGGTACAAGGTTTCGTATCTTGTTTCGTACTCGGCTTGAACCTCGCTTTGGCCCTCTAAACGCGAAACCGAGGTGCATGCGACTACAACTACCGAGCCGTTCCCACCAGCCAGCGACGCTTCTCATCCCAACCCCGCCTGTTTCTTCCAACGCAACATCCGCTGCGACACTCGAGCACCCAAAGCAACTCAACTCGACCCCTCGCCGCGCGCCTGGCTCCAACGATGGCCGAAGATCAGAATACCACGGACGACTCACATCGCGTCCCAGAGCTGCCGCTCCTCTCAAAAGTTAGGTACGGCGCTACGGCCTTTGCGATCCAAAATTTCTTGGTGAAGCCCGCGCTCTTCGTTCGCGATGTCAAAGCACACGTCATCCCGCCTGAGAACCGTCCAGAGATCGTGAAGACGTACGAATGCAGGCCGTACTTACCCGTCAGGTGCGTTCTTGTATTTCACCCCAATTTTTGAGAGTCCCCATCGCACTGGTGCAGAGATTGACACGTTCTAGAGTATTCTTCCCGAAATGCTTTGACAAAACGTCGAAAGACAAGCTGCCGGTTCTCTTCACGATCCATGGTGGTGGATTCGTGCTCGGTACGCCAAATGACAATGACGATTGGAATCAGACGTATGCTTCGCAGCACCACTCGATTGTCATTGGCCTCAACTATGCCAAAGCTCCGGGCAACCCGTTCCCCAAGCCGATTCATGATTGCGAGGAGCTCTTCCTCGCCGCGCTCAACGATGACTCGCTTCCGTTGGACCGTACCAGAGTATCGCTGGCCGGGTGGTCTGCGGGCGGCAATCTGACTCTGGCGGTCGCGCAACTGGAGACAGTCAGGAAGCATCTCACTTGCATCGTCCCATTGTACCCGGCGGCTGATCTCTCCATCACAGGAGAAGAGAAGGCCCCGACGCGGCAGTACAAGCCTGAGCTTGGAGGCTTCCGTGCAAAGGAGAAGGACTTCCTGCAAGGAATTGCACCAGTGTTTGACTGGGCTTACAAGATCCCCGGCGAAGACAGCCGCAACCCGCTACTTAGTCCTACCTTCGCGCCCAAGGAGGCTCTGCCCAAGCAAGTCTTCATGATCGGCTGCGAGCTCGACATGCTTGCCCATGAAGGTCAGAGGCTCATTCACAAGCTTGCGGGCCGACCACCGCCACCAGCAAAGGTTGGAAAGCCTGAAGTTGTCGGCGATGGCGAGCTCGTGCTAGACGACGAGGTTTATCACTTCGAGGTGTCTGGCGCTGACGGAAGCCGCTACCGGTGGCTCTTAGTCCCTGATACAGTGCATGGCTTCGACCAGCATCTGGACGGCATCGTGCGTGATCCGGTTTTGCTTGAGGACGCCAAGATCAAGACGCAAAAGACCATCAAGATTATCGGAGAATGGATTCTTCAAGCTCCTCCTATTAGCGAAGCTTGATGATCGTCTTTGGTTGAGAAAGGGGTGGGACTTGTTTATATTGTGGCGTCGAAGAAATCGATATGACTTTGGAAGGATATCAGCTGCGAGGCTTCTGCTATTTGCGTTCTGCTTGCCTATTCGATACTCTGTATGACATGTACTTGCTACTACGTTTATATGAATATTACAACGTATTTACTCGCTTCATTTGGCAATCATTGCCATCACCTTGCTGATTGAATCCAACATATGTGCGCTAAATATCAGCAGCCACACGCTCACGATATGAATCCTCTGAGTCCGCAGGAACCGAAAAGGGGAGAGGCCAGGACCTTATGGTATATTGCATCTCAACTTTCCTGCTAAGCAATCTCCTTTACTAAGGTAATGATCTATCTAATGAACTAGATGACATTCAATACCAATCATGCGACAAGCCCATTCTCTACTTACGTTTATGGCTGTAAGAAGCAAAAGCTCAGCTTTCCTCGTAATGAGCCTACGAAAATTCTGGGAGACTCTGTCCCCCACAGGTGTAATGATGCAGATATTTTCCACCAGACTCGAAGACAAAAACCATACAAGCGGGCCAATTCAAATGAGAGATTTCTCGCTACTTCATAGGCCTTGGTCCTAAATATCATCCTATCCCATATAATAAGGTGTGTCACGTCGATGTGCGAACCCTGATAGTCGAGACCATCTTCCAAGGTATCAGTCTGGCCTTCCGCGGTGACTCACAGACTCTTCTCGCACCACGTAGAAAGTAGACGATCTATCTCCTTGACTATCTTCCACATATATCCATAGGTACGAGCGCTCGTAGGCCAGAGCGATGCAGAGTGGTTGCATAAGTCCCTGGTTCGAATCCAGGTCGTGCCCTTATTTTCCTTTTGTGTCTCGCTTGATCCATCATAAGTCAGCTCTGTTCAACTGTAACGACAGGTTACAACCTGAATCCTATCCACAAGGAAGCACTTAAGATCTAGTCATGTCCCCTCGACTTTGATATATCCCTTTCCATATCCAGAGGCCTACTAGAACTTTGTAAACGAAACCCTTTCACGATGAGCCTACAGATCCTGACGATCCTAAGTCCTAGAAAAGTATGGTATCCATGACGGTCTCGTTTTGCTACCTGGTTCAAAGATCATCTGATACGGAATGCGATAATCTACTCCATAGCCAAGAAAGTTATTGACATGGCCCTGCAACTCACGCGCTTCTTAATACACGTGAATATTAAGGTATCAACATCCCCTTCTTCAATAGTATAGTCGAGAGAGCAGTCGCCGTAGCATGAAGGGGCCATACTACATAAATAGTAAAGGCGATCTCGGGCCTCATGTATCAAGACTTGGAAGGAAGGTCTTACGGTTGTGTAACAAATTTGTTCCCAACGAAAGAAACCACAACGGGACCCGTATTGTCTTTTTAAATCTGCCTTAATTCACTACTCTATCTGGTTTCCTCTTTACTCAGATTAGCTAACTCGAAACCACCGTGCCAGGCGCCGGCATCTTCAGATTGATCAAATAGTCGTCTACAACGCGTGAGGCATCACCCTTGAGCAAATAGCTTGTATGTCCAGACCCTTCTCTAAGAAGTAAAGTCGCGTTTTGAAACTCTTCCATCATGCCAGCTGCATACACCAGGCTCGTCGCCGGATCAAATCTAGAATGTACGAGCAAGATGGGCGGCGTGTCCTTAATATTCAACGCCGTCCGAGGGTTCGTAATCTTGACTGGGTACCCGGTGCAGTCAATCACCCGATGCCAAAATTCTCCCATACCTGGCGTAGTCGTGAAAGTCCGGGTCATATCAGCCACTCGCTGCACTTCGACATGATCCTTAGCAGCGAAGAAATGTCCGTCCTGACACTGTACATTTGTAATCGATAAAGAGCGAGAGTCGGTAAAAATGTCGCCAGATAGTAGACCCGGAGTAAAGAAGGAGCCATTCCCAGTCGCCCCAAGCTTCAGCATCTCGGCAAATGCTTTCCGATCTTGGGGGAACTCCAGAGTCGACCGTGCAGAGCCTATCACGTTGTTTGGTGTGGCAACAGGCAAGCAGCCGGTTTTGATGGTCCCGTCACACTCAGCGGCCTTGAGGTTCCCGGCGCCCGCGACTTCAAGGATCTTGTTCCATGTCTGCCGGATGTCTTGTCCTCCCTCTCCGCAATTAGTAGCGTTAGCTTCGCAGAACCGGAAGAATGCCTGGATGGTGGCGTCCAAGGACGTGGCTTGTGTCATGATGTTCGATGCGAAAGACCCAGTGTGCTGCAACATCCCATCAAGCGCCATGGCACGGATTGCCGTGGGAAACAGTGCAGCATATTGAGCCCCAAGCTGTGTTCCATATGACACTCCGAAATAGTTCATGGGTTCTCCCCCAGTAGCTGTCTAATGTTAGCTCCTCCAGCCAGGACAAGTTGATAGGCCATAGATCTTACCGACACGGACAGCCTCCATGTCCTTGGCGACGAATATGGTGTCCATGTTGTCGAACAATGGACCAGTCATTGCCCGGCAAGACTCACCCACAGCTTTGTTGTAGTTGAACAGCTTCTGGAAACCCTCCGGCGTAGTCGCATCAAACTCGCTTGGCTGATTGGCCAAATTTGTGTCGCACTTCTGCGGTGTACTCAGACCAACACCTCTGGGGTCCATTCCAATGATATCGAATGACTGGCGTACCGCGTCGCTGATATAAATCCCTTTCGAAGCCATCCGCGCGACCATGCTCGAGGCTGCCCCTCCAGGCCCGCCGGGATTCACAAAGAGATTACCAATGCGCTTGCCCTGTGCCGGGAGTTTGACTATTCCCAACTGAACTTGAGGGCCCATGAGGTCATTGTAGTTCAATGGAACCGAGAAATTTGTACATTGGAGGGCCGATGTGGCGTTGTTGCCTTTGAAAGGTCGAATGTCCCCAGGACAAGCTGCCCATACTATCGGTCCCTGAATTTCCTGATGGGCTGGACCGACAGGTTGAGGAATCTTGACGGCATTCGCAGCGATGACGAAGGCCACGACGTCCAGGAGCAGGCGGGAAACCTGTGAGTCCTTCATCATAAGCTACTCGCGGACGTTTGATAGTGTTGAGGTCCCGAACTCCCCATGAAAAATTGCCGTGTCGTAGGTTGAAGTGATGGTCCACGGGCGCAATAGAGAAGGCAGGGTACGGACGAGAACATTCTTAAGGGTTGAGTTCGTTTCCCCATCAGATTGGGTTCGTCGGGAAACATGCTTTGGATGTGCCCCTGGCAGGCAACCTTGAATCAAGAACCACCCCCCGAAAGTGCCGCTTGTGACTGTGTTGGCCTTGCGACGACACCGATTTTCGCTTTTTGTTTGTGGCCGAAGTGTCTCGCGCCTGTATCAACTTCTCCCTGGCTGCCCATGAGAAAGCTTACCGTAGGGAGGTTGAAACTGGCGTACAAGGAATCGGTACCGATTAGAGTTTGTGTAAGCTTCCTAAAAAAAGCTTATTACGGCAACCATCCCGCCGGCTGTATGGAAATCGTAAGAAGCTAGCAGCGGTGCCAGGCAGGCCAGGTACGGTAACTAATCTTTCTTTGTACGCGGTAGTGCATCAGCGACCTTTGGGGAAAGAGTTGTCGCGGAGACAAGTTGATTACGGGCAGCAATGAACGCCTCATCCTGCACTACACTCTCAAAGATTGAACGGTCAGGTTGGTGCCCTGGTTAAACCAAGCTGCCGGAACCCGCGTGAGTCCAGTTCATGACTCCAGTCCAATTGTCACGAGTTACAGCACGCAGCAATAGGCTTACGGAGTATAATAAAGTAGCTTAACCTATTATAATAGAAATAGATAAAAAAGAGAGGTCTATCTATAGGGCATAAATAATATACATATAATATAATATATATATAATATAATATAGGCTGCGTAGCTTAGTAATATAAGTCTAGGGAGTCTGAGCGTTTTATTTAATTTTTATTAAGCGCGATAATTTTAAAAAAGGTAGTTTAAAGCTATTTATAGTTAACGTTCTTCTATACTTATAGAATTAGTAACTATATAAGTATAAAAATCCCCCCGACAGAGCAATCCGCTAGGGCCGTACTATATATTATATATTAAAAAAAACTAAATATATTGCGCTCTAAACTTAATTATTAATTAAAAAGCTCCCGACCTTTTATTACCTATTTAGAGAGCGAGCTTTATTTATTTTAATATATATAAATTTTTTTAATATTAGTCTATATAAATAGCTAAGTTTAATATAATCTCTTTTTTTATATAAGTATTATTATTCTTTAAGGGGGCTTATAAAAGCCGTTTTAAATATTAATTTACTACTTTAACTCTATATATTTTTAGTCTATTTATCTTAGCTATTATAATTAAATTAGTATTAATTTATTAAATTTTAATATTAATATTAGCCCGGCTATTTATAATATTTATATTATTACCTAGCTAAATTCCGTATTATTAAAAAGTACTTCGCTACTTTTTAAATATATTTATATTAGTTATGATAATTATAATATTAAGCTAGTTAAAAAAGAAACCTAGTTTAAGGGGAATAAATTTGTTAAAGAGTATTATTAGTCCTAGCTTACTAATTATTAATTATATATTAAATAAATAAGTTCTCGTTAATATAGTTTAATTAATATTATAGCTAGCTTATCGTAATAAATATATTAATAGAAGTTAAGGCTACGAAGGCTAAATAAATAGTATTATAATTATAAATAGCTTCCCTAAAACTATATCTATAAATTATAAAATAAATAAAGCTTTAGTAATTAATCGTAGTTTTATTAAAAAGGGTTTTTAATAAAAATAATTAAAAGTAATCGTAAAATTTAATATTAAGTTAATTATTAAAAAAGCTATAAAAAGTCTATTTTTAAACTAAGCTTAAGTTTATACTATATATAAGTCTTATTTTTAAATATATCCTTTATAATATTTTATTTATTATTATTTAATTATTTACTAAACGGTTATTTATTTTATTTAACTATAATTATATATCCTATTTATTTATAAGCGTCCGTTTTTATTTTATTATATAATCGTAGTTACGTAACTTATTTATAATTTTTTATTTTAAAAAGAGTCGTTATAAGTCTATTACCTCTATATATATAATATAATAGTTACTATAAGTTTTATAGGGCAGGCCCTAGCTTTATTATATATATTAAATTATAATATTAGCTCCTCTTTTTAAAGGTCTAGTCCCCTAGGCCTATAAATAGGTCGTCTATTCCTAAGTTAGGGAATTATTAAGTATTTTTATTTAAAAGTATATTAATATAATATTAAATTAAATTAAAAAAAATAAAGTTTTAAATAGCTACGTCTTATTATAAACTATTATATATTAATTATTTTTTTAATAAAAGTATAGAAATTATATTTTATTTAAACTCCCCGATAGAGTAATTTACTAGGGCCGTACTATATATTACGTATTAAAAAAAACTAAGTATATTGCGCTCTAAACTTAATTACTAACTAAAACTCCTAACCTTTTACCGTAGTCCTCTAAGTTCTAGCTATTTAAAAAGCGAGCTTTACCTACTTTAATATATATAAAACCTCTTAATACTAGCCTATATAAATAGCTAGGTTTAATATAATATACTCTTTTTTATTAAAAGTTAAGGAACTCTTTATATAATCTTTTATATTTATAATATAGCTCGTATCCGAGGGGTTATTAGCTCTATAAAATATAATTTCTAAACTAATATTAATATATTAAATCTTAATATTTATATTAGCCTAGCTATTTATAGCGCTTATATTATTATTTAATTAGATTCCGTATTATTAAAAAGTATTATATTACTTTTTTAATATATTTACGTTAATTATAATAATTAAGGCGTTAAAGGGGCTTAATTTATTAAGTCCTAAAAGGGGAGATATTACAACTAGCTAGTCGTAATAAATATATTAATAGAAGTTAAGGCTATAAAGGCTAAATAAATAGTATCGTAATCGTAAATAGCTTCCCTAAAGCTATATTTATAAATCGTAAAATAAATAAAGCTTTAGTAATTAATCGTAGTTTTATTAAAAGGGGTTTTTAATAAAAATAGTTAAAAGCGATTATAAAATCTAATACTAAGTTAATTATTAAAGAAGCTATAAAAAGTCTATTTTTAAACCCGGCTTAAATTTATACTATATATAAATCTCTTTTTTAAATATATCCTTTATCTTATATATATTCTATTTATTAATAATTACTAAATAAATTTTAATAAACGTTTATTTAGAGTAATTACTATAATTACTTTATTACTTAATTACCTTCTTATCTATATATAATTTATTTTATAGTCTTTTTATTCTTTTAAATAATATATCTATTTTATTTAATATATATATAATATGCCGTAGCCGTTATAGGCCTATAGAGCGGGCCCTAGTTTTAGTTATATATATTAAATTATAATATTAAATCTCTTTTTTAAAAGTTTAGTCCCGTAGACCTATAAATAAATTAATAAATTCCTTTATTAATCCGTTTTAATTTTATTTAAAAATATTATTAAAATATCTATTAGTTCCTCGACTTATCGTTATTTTAAACTAACTTTTAAAATAAAAGAGCGTAATTTCAAAATTGCTATACTATACTTATACTATCGCTCGGTTAATTAAAAATATAAAATATTTAAAAAAAAGTCGAAGTACTATAAATATACTCGTCGTAGTTACTTTTATAATACGTCGTTAGCGCGATTTATAATTATAAATCTTTATTATTATTATAAGTTTTTTTATTTTTATTAATATATAAATAGTAAATCGTTTTTTAACCGAGGCTAATCGTTTAAAATATAAAGAAAAAATAAAAGAACTTCTTTTTTATTAACGGGCGGAGGCTTTATATTAAATATAGATTAAAATAAATAAATCTCTATTAAAATTAAATCGCTTTTAAAAAGCGAAGAGGATAGTTTTTAAAAAGGGGAGGGCTATCCTAATCTTTTTAAAAAAGTAGTTCTTTTTAAAAAATCCGTTATAATATAAAAAGCTTAATTTAATAATACTTTCGGTATAATTAACTAAAATTCTATAATAACTAAGAGTTTTAATTTTAATTTTAATTTTAATATTTTTTTAAAAGCTATTAAAAGTTCTAGAAATTCGTAACGGGCTCCTATATATTTTCTTTATATTTATAATTTTTTATTTAATTAAGAATTCTCGTATTTCGTTTTTAACCCTATAATTAATAATTCGTTCGACTTTATATTTTAGTTCGTTAAGTTCTATAATAATATAATCTTCTATATATAAGCCTTTAAATATTAGCTTAAAAAATAAAATATAAAAGATTAGGTAATACTTTATTATATCTAGGAGTCTTAGTTCGTAATTAATTAATAAAACCTTTTTAATAATTTCGAAAGGTCTAAGTTTTTTATAATTTAATTTATCGCTTAGTTATTTTATTTTAATATTATAATAAAAGAAATAGGCGCTATCCCCCTCTTTTAAAGTTAATCTTTTAATTTTTAATCTATTCGCGTTTTTTTATATATATTAATATATAAACTCGAGGTTTAAAAATACTTTTTTTTAGATTTCTTTAAGTTTCGTTA